>NW_009258651.1:1268489-1295986 GCF_000687185.1 Egretta garzetta
CTTGCTTTTCCTCTCTTTCTCTGCTTTTCTCTCATGCATTTATTGTTGGCCAAATAAAGTGACTTGGCACTTGACTCTGTTTTGAGTCTTAATTCTGTTTCCGAGAATGTAAAAGGAACCTAGTCACGATAAAATATTGGAGTTAATCAGAAGTTAAGCCCAGCCGCCCCCAACCTCCCAGAATTATCTGAGGTCAGTTGGAAAGCAAGGGGGTTTAACCTCTGCCAAATTGTTCAACCCAATAGTGGATCGTGACACCCCTTCAAACCTAGTTTAAAGCTTTTTCAGTGAGCCCTGCTAACTCCTGTGCAAAGATACTTTTCCTCCTTTGACACAGGTGTACCCCATCTGTCACCAGCAGGCCTGGTGTCGTGTAGACTGACCCATTATCAAAAAACCCAAAATCCTGCCGGTGACACCAGGCTCGGAGCCAGGTACTGATCTGTGGGCTCTTCCTGTTTCTTCCCTCGTCATTCCCTGCAACTTGAAGGGTAGAGAAGAACACGACTTGTGCTCCTGATCCCTTAACCCATGGTCCCAAGGCCCTGAAGTCTCTCTTGATTGCTCTGGGACTTCTTATTGCAACTTCATCACTGCCTACCTGAAAAATCAGTAATGGATGGTGATCCGAGGGCCATACCAGGGTAGGAAGCTTTCTCTTCACATCTTTAACTCGGGGCCCAGGGAGGCAGCAGACTTCCCTAAGAAGCGGGTCTGGCCTGCACACTGGGCCTTCTGTTCCCTTCAGGGAGGAGTCTGCTATGACAATGCTATGACAATCTTTTTCTCTTTATGGAAGCAGTTTTGACGCAGGGCATAGGCCAACTTAACCTTGGCGACAACTTCAAGCTAGATGAACCATTGTCCTCGTTATTGTTTGGTTCCACTTGCAGAGCCTCGTACCTATTCTGCAAGGGCACCCGGGAAGGTGGGGCAGTCATGGAGGAGAGGTACCTGCTGCGCCAGGCAGGGACTTGTCACCATTGCCCCCTGTCCCTTAAGTCACTGTGTTCAGTGAGGTGGAAAGAGGACAGGGAATCCTCCGTACCATACCATGCCTCCTGCCTGCCTGTTGGGCCTGCCTCAGGGAAGGCAGGGTGCGATTCCAGCAGTCTCTCCCTCTCACACTCCTTGATACTCCTCAACCCACTCACCTCTTCCCGTTAATGCTAAATGAGATTCAGGTACATAAATGAAAAAATGCTACAGCATCCTACATTTTATCTCACTGGGATTGTTTTTTCCCTTTCTCTCCAAATAAGACTGAAAGCAACAGCTTCTTTTCTGGGCAGTAGCCACAACATAACCACCAAACCTCATGTGCTGACATCCAACCTGTCATTGGATCTGTCTTTGCATCTCTCGTTATTGCATCTCTCAGTACCTTTACATCGCTCAGACTTTGCATCATCATCCTTGCATTTGTTAGTATCTCTTTACATTCTAGTATCTTACCTTTAACATTGACCTATAGCTGCAGCACATCAGTGTCATATCTGTGCAGCATCTACAGCAAGTTTATTCTGGAAGAAACCATCTCCAATCCCCTCTGTGTGGCACAGCAGCAAGGGAAATGGGCTATTTTGCCATCTGAATCCAACACCAAATCAATTTCCTAACAAGATGCTGAAAGCATTTCAGGTCTCTGTGTTAACGATTTTCCTTCACATTGTCTGTAAAAGCTGAAAATTACCATCTATGGGGAACAGCAGTTTGATGATGCTAAAGTCCTCTTCGACAGATCAGAAGCACCCTTTTCCCTCCACACTAGTCCTGAGTACTTCCAGCTGGGATGTCAAGTGCTGCCATAACAGAAGAGAAAGAGTGAAGGACTGAGTGCTGGTGCACTCTCAGTGCTTGACCTCATCACTAGCACTGTCAGCGAGTTGTCTCTTGTGATGGTGGCTTTCAGTGTGTCAACGTCTGCACAGGAGTGGGGACACAAACAGCTGGACACCATTTCCATCCCTGCAGGCTGGATGGAGTCACATCCACAGCCCAGAGACTCCTTCCAGTCCTGCCAGTCCCTGTGCCATCCTGTCCATCTAGTTCATGTCCAAGCCCAGTCCAATGCACTTGCTCTCCACTTCCTGAGATTTTCCAAAAACCAGACTCATCTATAATTGCCTTTTGAAACCGATTATAGGTAGATATTTTCCACTGAAGGATTCTGGGGCAGAGTTAGTAGGATCTAAAAGACAACCTAGGAATGCAGAATCGGTAAAATGGTGTTACAAAAATTGTTGTCTCGGTCCTGCAATGCACTTTCAGCAGTAGCTTCCTGAGACACAACCATAAGCTCCTTCTGCCTCTGTTAGTGGTCCCAGTTTCACGAAGACATTGCACTTGGTTTTAAGCACTGACATGGCATTCCTCAAAAATAAAATCTCACTGCTTGGAGTGAGATTACACACAAATGTAATGTTTCAAAACGTAGGAAGTTTCTTATTGTTTTCCAGTGCATGAAAACCCCATTAACACAGATAATCAGCAACACACTGCAGTTGCCTTCTCATGATGAACAAAACAAGCCTGGAGATGTACAGAGTTTGCCTCTCTCAGGTCATTCCTCCATGTGACACTATTTACAACCCTATCAATCATGCTTTGATGCTTTCCATATTACACTGAACCCCCATTGCTCATGGCAGGTCTTCAAATTCTTCCTCAGTTGGGGGCCTCCCTCTAAAATTACTCTGGCTTATATTTTAGGGACTTTCCCAAGGTTAATGCAAAGGCTTTTCTGAGAGAAGTGAGGTTTCATAGCTGTTGGATTAACACTGAGTGTAAAATACTGGGGGATCATTCTGGACAAGTAAGCTGCTACATTTCATTCCTGAGAAGGGCAATGAGTGCCAAAGCTTGCCTGCTGTGTGAATCCAGTCTTGGCAGGAGGTCATTTTTAGAAAAGGTTACTCCGGCCAGCCAGCCGTCCTCAGAAATGCTGGGCTGACATATGCAGACAGTTTGAGATTCCTCAACTTTCTGACATGAACTCAGAGATACAGAAAAATAGTGAGTCAAGTGAACAGATCAGTTGGATTTTTGATACTCGGAATGTGCTTTTCTGGTTTGGTGCCCTGTACTTCGAAGTTATTCTTCTAAACAGACCGCTCAGCTTGCAGGAGCAAGGGACATGAAGCTGATTACACTTCCCAGGCCCACTTCACTGTGTCATTCACGTCTATCTCTGAGCAGCACAATGATAACACAGCATTGTATACAGAAGGGAAAATAGTTGCTTGGTGACTACCCTACATTTTAGATTTAACCCTTTAGCTCTCTTCTTTGGGGTTATCCATGTTTGGTGCAAATGTAAGGACAGCCAACAAATTGCAGCTTTGATACTGATAGACAGAATTTTATCTTGGTTTCTTACATGTAGAAATTAGGCATCTTAGCCTGAAAAGCAGAGCTCAAAAAATTCAATTGGCCACTGCTGTCCAAAAGACCAACCAGCTAGCCAAGTGCTGGTGATGACGCACAACGAAGGGCCCTGTCTGCAACGTGGAAGAGGAACATTCCTGGTGAGAAGCCCAGCTGGGACTTCCTGCAGCCAAATGTTATCATTCTTGGCCAGTAGCTGGAAACAGTTAAACGTAAACAAGTTCCCTTTGTGTATCACAGATACTAATTTGTTATTTTTCTAGTACAAAATATTTTTAAGTCAAGCACAGATGTATTCTTCAAAAGGGCGAGCACGCCCTTTTTGGTCCATGGAGGCAGTAAGATACCAACTGACCTGCTCCGCGATTGGCTGCTGGGGGGGAAAATGCAGAAAGACCCATCATACAATTAGCAGCAAATCTGGCCAGAGACTGTTGCATAGGGTCTCAATGTAACTGGGCTCCTGCCATGGGCAGATAAGCATCCTGAAGTGAGCAGATTCCAGTGTGTGGGGATATGTCAACACTGTTGACTGCAGCAGAGTGCAGAGATGCCTGAAAGCATTAAATGAAATAACTTGAGGACCAGAACTAGATCAAGAGTCAACTCAAGGACTCAGTGCTTGATGGAACATTTCATTCAAGGAAACAAAAATATTTCTGAAGAAGGCAAAATAAACTTTCAGCCTGCCATGTCTGGGTGATACTAGCCAACCTATCAGGAAAAAATATTTTATTTTTACAGGCAGAGCTCTCTGTTTGTCCTTGGAAGCTGTTCCAGAACGAAGCAAGTTTCTATGTCTGGATGTCTTCATGATGTGTGTTTATCTGTGAGAGATTTAATATGCATGGGCCTGCTTCATTTTTCATGACTGACCTTACAGAGTGCAACCCAAGCACCTTTCAAGTTTGCATCTTTGAAGACTGTTATCTTTTAAGCTATATTATATAAGTATATCTCAAGAAATCACCTATGAAACTCTGCTTAAAATTAGGCTAAGGGAAGGTTCACAGTAGTGTTAAGCTAAACCAATATGCAGGCACATTTACATGAGGGCTAGTTTTAGAAGAAAGCTGAATAGCACCTGGTCCTAAGTGAAAGTGGTCTTTCGATTTTGTAAGTAACTCATATTTAGGTGTTGAGCAGATTCAAAAGCAGGGATTTTGAGAAGCTGGAGATGATTCAGGAGCAGAAATCAACACTGACTTTCACCAGAACTGGAAACCCTCATTACCCTGAAAACTCCTTGCTGGGCCTTCACAGGGTCAAACCTTTGGCAATTCTGTCAGCAGCAGAAGTTGCTTAACCTTTGTTACAGGGCTGATGCTGCCAACCCACGCTGGTGAGCTAGACCTGAGAATCTGGCACAGTACTCCTGTGTGTCAGGTAGCTATAATGATTATAATGTATAGACACCAACATCTGGCATAGGTAGTGACACCTCCAGAGTCCTTTCTGAAGCATAGATATGTCTCACTGTTGGCTCCCAAGGTCTTGGGAAGACCCTCTCTGGTGAGATACTCCTGTGGTTTGGTTGACTCTTCCCCAGGTGGTTAATCTGCTTTACACTCTGTCTGACAGTGCCTGGGGAGGTGCCCAGGACTGCAGAGAACGTGGACTGGCTGATACCAGGACATGACACAGCTCAATTATGTCAGCTGCAGGAAGCCAAGCTCAAGCAGACTCTGAGCTAGGGGTAGCACCAGTAGCAATATCCTACAAGATGGCACAGAAAGCTTAGAGGATCAGCACTAATACAATACCACTCCACACAAGTCATATATTAAAAATATCATCCAAAAAGACTCTTAACAGTTCTTGTATTACCCACAGTGTAGGCAGGGCCCATGTTGTAGGCAGGGCCCAGCTGTAAGAATGTATAGAGAAATTTCCATAGAAAATGACACCCAGATAATGCCCATAAGCGACCAAGCAGATGGCAGCATTTAGTAATTTATAATGTTTGGAAGGGAAGGTCAGAGAGTGTCTTTTGGCTATGCTGAGCTGGAACTGATGATCATCTTCAAAATGGTGTATCTGACAGGCTGAGCTTTTGGCTTGGAAATTCCTCTGGGAATGTGTGATAACCTCAAGGAGATGATAGTTAAGTTTGTAAGAATTTCCCCCAAACCCCACAGTCCGTAAAGAGGACTAATGGGGAGTTACAAAGAGTAGCACAGGGGAATGCTGAAGCTGTCAGTGACATTTTCAGAGATGAAATGGGTGTCCCAGAGACAGCAAGAGAAGGGAGGGGAGAGATGGACACTTTACAAAATAGTAAGGATGAGTGTCAGGCAGAAAGGACAGAAACAGGGGAATGGCTATGGTGGTTGCCGCCACAAATAGAGAAGGATGGGGATGAGGGACTAGCTCTGTGCTGTTAAGGTGAAGGTAGACAAGCAGGAGGCAAGGGAGGAATTGTAAAGGGATGGGACTGCAGAGCGTGTGTGGACAGGAAAGGGAGGAGAAAGAAGCACAGAGTTACAGCAAGAGTCAAAGAAACTAGACTAGATAAGGTTTCTAAAGAAACCTGTCAGTGTGACATTTTCAGCTCTTGTCAGGCAGCCAAGAGGCAGTGACCTCTGCTTCTGCAGTGACTGAATGGGCTGGGAACATCCTCGGATGTGATCCTCTAGGGGGTCCCCAGCAGCCTCACCCAGAATCTCAGTGCAGCCCCAGTACTGGTTGTTTCTCTTAAATGAGCCTTTTATTTAACCTCTTAACACATGACACAATGTCAAGTTTTAGGAAAAACAAACCAGTAAGACCCCCCTCTGCACTGCAGCAAACAATACTGCCATTAAAAAAGTTCTTGTGCAAATACAAAAATGATGATCAGCTGTACAGCATGTGGTCTGGTTAAATTTAGAATTGACAAGTTTAGAGGCCAAGACTGAGAAATAAGCTCCCTTTTTCTGAACGTTACATGTAATAATGAATTCTTAAGCACTTATGTAGATCCCACATGTATATGAACATAGTTCCCACTGTCAGTTCTCCTACAGATTCGCTAATTGGGGATGAGGTACTTCTTACCAACACGCTGGACTCCAGTCCTTCTGGAAGTTGGTTCCAGCCAACCTTTGGTATCCTCCACCTCTTCCTTAGGACGGTTTTCCTCCCTAATACTCAGCATGGAATTCTAACATCATCTCTTTGCACTTCACCTGAGGCTTCTCACAAAGGACTGGTATTGAGCAGAAAGTCACTGCAGACACCAGTGCCAACAAAATGCTGACCCCCAGCATGGGGGTTCCAGGGCCACTCCAGCAGCACAGTATCAATAGAAACCAACATAGCACCAAGCACAGGATCAGGAGGAGGCCATCACTCTTTGGCCATGCTGTTCAAAACGTGTCCTGATCATTGCCACTAGACTGTACACTCTCCACAATAGAGCCTCCCTACATCCGCTGGCATTTATCTCAGAGTCATCATGGAGATAGTCCCTGCAGGGCACTGACCTGCCCCCAGCATGAGAGGTAAGTGGTCCCTCAGCCACAGTGCTGACAGGAGCTGGCTGAGATGTGGACAGGCTTTTACATCTCACTCCAGGAAGCCAAGGAGTAAAGACACTAAAAGGAAAAGGACCGGCAATGCAAAGGCAATGCTCTATCATGCCAGTCACAGTTCCTGTCTGCTCGGGATCTCTTGCTCTCCTTACAGACCAAGAACACTGCTTTCCCAACAGCCTCATTTCCTAGATTGCCAATGCTAGCACCCAGAGCCAGCACCAAGGCTAAAGAGTCCATAAACCCAGTCTCCAGAAGGCTCTACATTTCCTTAGGTGAACAACCAACTAACCCTGACCTTGTGGCCAGCAATATCAGAGCTTCCCAGGATCTCTGGACAGCAAGAGATCTCCTGGTTGGATTCCTTAATGTATTTCTATCTGACTAGAAATTGGAGTCACTAAGAGAAGTCCCCCAAGCTCTATGGCATATTGTTTCTGTCCCTGCCATCAGAGTCCTTTCCACTGAAGAGAGTATTCCCAAAGTATCAATGCTCTTCAGCAAAGCCCAGCAAGCTCCAAATGTGTGGGAGAATATTGCTGAGAGCCTCCAAGAATCATCAGCACTTTCATTCTTGCCTAAACTCCAGGCTGTCACGGCAGGAGGACAGGAGAAAGTCTGCCAAGAGGCAGATGTGCCAAAGGCATGTCAGTTCAGGGGGGCATTAACCTTGCTGCAAGCAGGGAGTGAAAATTGCAAGATGATGCTGCCTGAAATTGCAAAGATGAGACTATGCTTTGGGCAAGATTGTCTCAGGGTGCTGAAAGTTAATTGTATAATGGAAAAAAAAAGCAGGGGGAGGGGGTGTAAGTTGCCTGGACAGCTCTACTGAACCACAGACACTGTGACTGGAGCTCTAATCATAGGAAAAGCATCACAAGCAGCAGCTTTTTAAACTCTGAGAAAGGCTAAACTTCCTTTCTCTCTGTTATTGAAAACTGTCCCGAGATCTCTTGTTATTTATAAACCATGTTGCTGCAGGAAACCCTATAAATACCAAAAGGGATAAGCGTGCTGTTACTCTTCCTAGAGCGGCAAACTAAGAAAAAATGGAAATCACCTTTGGCCTGCTGAAACTCTTCAGCTACCTCCTCTGTCCTCACCTCACCCCATTAAGCCAAAAGCAGAATTGCCAGGTCTGGACTTGACCTCATCTCATCATAGTCAGCTCTTCAGCCAGACCCGAATCTCTGTACCTGATGAGGTGACAACTGGGTATTTGGCCACAATGCACAGCTAATAAACCCAAGAGGAGATACAGGACATTTGATAGGACTATGCAGGAAAAAAGACCACGCACAATGTAGAAGACAACATTCTTCCAAGTGCAAAGATTCTTGCTAGGAACAGCTCAAATAGGTTCAAATCTGGCCCTAGCCATGATACCAAACATCCATAAGAACTAACTCTGCCTCACACAGAAATATTTCTTGACTAGTTCTTCCAGAATATACTTTGCAATGCTTTCAGTTTACTCTCTTCTGGGTTCACTTGTGTTTGATGTCTTCTGGCTGCTGAAGCTTTTTAAATGGCTACTTCAAATCTACCCATGAATCAGAAATCTCACTCCTGCCCCAGCAGGGAGCTAACTGTGTACCTCTCTGAACATTCACTGTCATGCTGCGGCTGTCCTGGGAATCGTCTTCTCAAGGAGGAAAGTGAGGACAACTTGCTTGATTTTACTCAGCAGCAGCGAGGCCACACCTGGAGTACTGTGTCCAGTTTCATGGTTCTCAGTTCAAGAGGGATGTGGAGAAACTTGAGAGGGTCCAGCAATGGTCAGTCAAGATGGTCAGGGGGCCTTGAGCCTCAAAGATGTAATAGAGCCTAAAACTACTTGTACGGGAGTTACAAACAGAATAAAGCCAAACTCTTCTTGGTCATGACAGTTGGTGTAAAAAGTGGTAAAAACCAGAGGCCGTAGCTTGGGACTTTCAGAGTGGACATTAAGAAAACCATAGAGGATAGTTCTTGCAGGATCACCATCCTTGGAGGTATTTGACACTTGGCTAGACCGAGCCCTGGCTGACCATATCTAATTTTTGGGATAGTCCCACTTTGAGCGGGAGGTATAGAGGAGTGGATTAGAGATCTTTGGAGGTCTCCTTCAACAAGCATTTCTATGCTTCCATGATACTTTTTATCTCCTCTCTTTACACAAAAAGCATGAAGAAGCAAAAGGCATTTCTGCAACTCTGACAGATAGCGATTGCCTGAAAACATGAAGCCCCTGTGTTCCCCTGGTGGAGTCTGAACTGACGATGATCTCCAAAAGAGTCGCATTCACTGTAGGCTGAGGGACTCAGCGGGTCTAGCAATGGCTGGTATCACTTATAACATTTATAAAGGAAAACTGTACAGAAATCAAGTCTGAAACCACAGAAAAAGTAATGTTACATTAACTCATCTAAAGCTGAGTTATTTTTTTCTGGATCTGGTTTGGTTTAGTCCTCACACTCTTTGACTCCTTTTACTTTTGAGGGTTCTTCTGTAAGAGCATTTCAACCCCTTTTGAATTAAAGAGGTAACTCAATCAAAGAGTAAACTGAAACATTTCAGAATGGGTGAAACAAGTAAACTATTTCTCTGTATTTGGTTATTTTATTTGAAAGTGCACAAAAGAGTTAAGGCATACACATCGTAGAGTAAAAAATCGTGTCTGACAGCTATGTCACTTTGTAGCTAGCGGGAACATTTTTGCTATCACTAAAATACCGTGGATGTAGCCAGTTGAACAAAAATGGTACTGTCTAAACAAACTCCACACACAATGGCTAGTTCCTAGCTTCAGAAGTTCAGCAGACCAACAGTGCTCCAGACAATGCTGAGTTTGTTTAAAGTGTAATACATTCAGTTGTGCATGCTTATATATGAGTTATTGTAAAGTTGCTTCGGGCGAAATTCATTCCTGCTGCAGCACCAGTGAAATGAGTATACTTACAGCGGAGATTAATTTGGCCCATTATGTACTAAACTTGCAGATCTTTCTTTAAAAAAGAACTATTCTTTCTGCAATTGATCTTGCTCACTGCAGTCATTTAAACACAAAGGAAGTCTTATCTGTGTTACACCAGTGTGGTGGAGTTATACTGGATTTACGTTGTTGCAACTGAGAGAATTCTTTCAGCTGAAAATAAAGACAGCTGCCCAAATTACATGCAGGTCATCGCACTTCTCCTATACACCAAAAAACTTGTAATGCACATTTCAGTGTCATGCATGACTTGCTATAGCAGCTGTCGGGAAAAGGAATTCAGAGCAATACACAAAACTTTGTTAGAAAGTTAGGTCACCGCTTTAGTTGTAACAGATTTCAACACCTAAGCAAATACGTTTAAGCTTTTCCTTTATGCACGGATGGCAAGCAGTCCATACTCTGTCCATTCTACAGGGCAGCAATGGGATTATTTTCCCATTTGGATCATCTACACAGATGGCACTTCAGCATTCTCAGTATGAAATCTTTGAACTCAAGGATGAAGGAATAATATTCAAAATAACAACTAGGTGTCTAAACCACAACTATACATGGAATGTAGGTGCCTAAAGGGAAAAGCTCAGAAATGACCTCATCATCACCACCTCCACTTTGTTTGGCTTGATGCTGCATGAGATGCAGCTACCCTTCACTTGTTGCAAGATAATTTAAAAAGAATAGAAAATAGAAAAAAGGACTAAATTCCAGAATGACATGTTGCTTCAAAAATGATCATCTGGATGTTTTTCTAATGCAAAATGGTCTTGATGAAATTTCTCAGGCTTGGTTTCATGAACAATATGTGAAAATTTATTGCACTCTGATTTGAAATCTCAGGATCCCTTTGGAAATAGAAATTCTGAATGTCAGCTGACCTTAGTTGCAACTATCATTTTGCAATGATAACCTCTTATTTCGCAGATCAGGCCAACAGAATCAGGGACAGTCCTCCTCCTGAAAGCATTTTTCTAAGGCATATAATGGTTCTGTAAGAGAAAGAAGCTTTTAAAAAGTAACAGGTGGTAGAAAAAAGCCATGCAAGAGAAACTGATTGTCAGCAACGAGCCTACAGGTTGTTCCATTCGTCACTAACAACTCACTCCCTGTTGAGGACGGTGGTGAAAATTCAAATATTAATGATCTTTTTACATCTGAGGCTTTCCTTTTAAAGGCCCAAAAGGATAAAGAATAAAAAAATGGCCATTTACTGGGTTCAGCTCTAGTTTCTAGTTCTGTAGCCCTAAAATATGAATGGAGTTTACTCCAGTTGCCTTCTCACAACCAATTTTGTCTCTAGCTTGTCCCCTTTCACTTCATCCAGAATCTTCAGCTCCAAATGAAAGAAAACTCACTGAGTTGTGTGCAGCATGAAAAGGCTTTTCCCAGTCCAAAATGCACTTGTTCAAGCAAACTATTATGTCTACAGGAATAGCCATATCGGTATGTGATTTTTTTACAGGCTTGGAAAGATTTGCTTGCAATTTTAGTTGTTCTATAAAGACATGAATGACAAACAGGGACTCTTTTTGATCCTACTTGATACAAACAGCATGATGAGTGGGCAGTAATGTTGCTTGATATTTTTCAACCCTAGAGGATCAAAACTCTATGAAATTTCTAGTGTTGTTGGGACCAATCGGATATTTTTCCTTTGAAGAAATGTTGGGTACACTGTGGCCAGAAGCTGCGATTGCAGCACACTGCGGAGGACTGTGCTAACTGGGACCTTCAGACATTTGGGGTTCCACAGCGGAGAAGCAACACAAAAAGATGGATAATGCAAGAATTGCTGAGGCACATTTTATGGTTTTATCTTACAGAGGAAGACAAGAATTTCTTCCTAGTCTTAAGTAAGTTCTGAACCTTAATTAAGCCACATAGCTTGGATGAATTGGGAGCAGCCTGTGCTTCTGAATTGCTCTGAAGGACTGACTTTGCTTGCCACCAGAAGAATGGCATGGAGGAGGCCAAGAGGTGGGCACTTGCAACTCTACCTACTGCCACAGATATGCCGAAAAAAGCGTCCACTCATGCATGAACAATGAAGACCAGAGCTTTTAAAAATACATCACAAAAGTAAGGCTCGTAATTCTCATGCAGGCCACAGCAAGAGGCTGCTGCAGACTGCACCCTTCTTCGTGCTGCAAAAATCCCAAACCACTGCAGTCACTAGTACAGCCACATTTACAGGCAAATGTAAATGCAGATATTATTTTGTAGACTCCTGGCCAAGAATTTTGCTCTTAAAGCATTGGGTTTCATTACTTTAATTGAGCAGAGATTTTAAAAGACTCCAGGATGCTGAGAAGCCAGGGAGTCAGCCATGCGTGATGCTGGTACCCTAGCCAGGCTGGCTTTGCTGCAGGTTTTTCTCAGTTCTCTCCAGGTCACGCCAATGGTGACTGTCTTCTCAAGAAAGTAGTTGGTGTCTTTTACAAAAGATCAATATTTTGTTTGAACAAACCATGTGTGAGCACTTCTGTTACATGTGACAGTGATGAGTAGAGCTTCACAGTCATAAGTAAATAATCACATTCAGCATTGCGACAGCTATTTATGACAAAACTTCAACCATGATTAAATGTGGTTAATATAAATAGGTTTGATGCTGTCAGTCCTGACTGCTCATTCTGTTGTCTGATTTTTCTGTTTTCACTGTATTCAAATTTCAGTCACAGGACTATTCAGGGACATGTACTGGGCCCTAAAGGATGTACTGGCAGTCTGGGAGACAGAAGTGACTTTATGACTTAAAGAAAATGAAAAATTTGTATCCGTCTTACAGGGCAGAGACAGAAAGGAGGGATGGTCCATGGGAGTATGAAAGCTACCTCTGTTTTAGAGACCTGGTACAATCCAGCATTAAACACCTCAACAGAGAACTGGAAAGAACTCTTAACTCGCTGACCCTGCCTTTCCTCATCTTCTACTGCTCAAAATGAAGAAAGTACTTTCCCCTGAGTATCCATAATCCAAACATGAATGAGTTTGCTTAGGCAAACCATCCTCAGCTGCTTACTTCTGCATTTTGTGCAGAATTTGCATAGCAAACCCCACTACATAAGCCATGCAAAGCAAACAGTAGGTTCCTCTGTGGGGCTGGATAGTTCAACCATAATTATCCCTTAGTCCCTGCTCAGAAGACCACAACATTCCTTAAAGCCAAAATCTTTAGAAAGTCTAATCTTCTCAAACTGGGAAGTGAGATACACGATAGCTGATAACTGTTTGTCCCTCCTTTTTAGTTTTCATTTAGTTGAGGAGTACAGAAATACAAACCATATTCTCACATGGAAAGTAAGGTTTCATTTTACTTTAATCCATCTACTCACTGATTTTTGTGGATCTTGTCCAAACACAGGAAAAATGTACCCCACAGGAAAATGTATTCTCTTTTTGAAAGTTTGAACTCGTTAAGCTGTTTGTATTTTCAAAAATATGCTCTAGATAGCACAGGAACTCTTTAAAAACCCATGTCTGACACTACTTAGAAATGCAAAGGTCTGGACATTTTAATATATTTTATCATGCTTTCACAGGACAAATATTATTTAGTTGAGTTTTTTTCTCAGGAGACCTAAAATGACAGCGATCTGACTGACAAAAGGCAACCACCACACACAGGTTAGAGCTGGCCATGTTAGTGATGCAGACAAACACAGTGAGCCCGGGCAGGTCTTCATGACCTTGGTGTTAGCCTGCTCATCCCCGCTCTCTGCGCCACCAGGCACCTTAACCACATCTGTCGCCACTGTTGTAAGTGCTGAGGGTCACCCTTAAAAACAAGGTATGGCAAAAGCCCACGCATTAAAGATCCTCCTCGAGACACTAAAAATAGTTCTGATAGACCCTGTACTACTGCTAGTGACACAGAGATACACAGATGGCCTACAGTGAGAAAAAGAAAAGGAGGTAACTACCCATGAAGGACCACATTTTGTTGCTTTGTGCCACTAATTTCTTTCTAAAAATGAAAAAAATGTATACAATGAAGTGCAGCTGGTGCAATCCAACTGTTCTACTAATGCACTAACAGTACTTAAAGTTACCTGTAATTCTGGCATAATAAATTCTTTCACGTACCTGTAAGTGCTAAAATGTGCATTTCCTCAAACACCCTCTTTTCCTCCACTATGACACTCCAAGAATAACAACTTCTTCCTAGGCCATCTTTAGGAGAAGGCTCTCTCTTCAGTTTTGGGACTTGGGATAAGCATCTGCTTATTTTATTGTTGGCTGAAAATAGACACAAAGACAGTTAGACCTGATGCACATCCAGTTGCCAAAAATTATCAAAATGTTAGCCCTATGAAGGCGCGACTATCTGACATCTGTTTCCTTGGGAGACAACGTGTATTGCTTTCATTTCTGTGCCTGCTACGGAGTGGGAAAGCACTGATGAAGTCAGCTAAATCCCATTCTTTATGCAGCCCCAGTGAAAATGCTTGCTAAAGCCCAGCTGGTTGTTCCTGTGCCAATTCCCTGGGGACAGCAGCAGCAGTACAGGAGCATGTGGGATGCTCCTCATTTGGCTTTCAGCACCACTGTACAGAGATTTACTGGAAGGAGGTTAGAGAGCACTCCCCCTAGCACCTCTCTTCCCATTGCCGTCAGGATCTTCCCTGTGCAGCTGCGGATGAGTGGGACACACCTTTCACCTTTTCGCCACATGCTCACCTCAAGCTGTCTTGCTCAATGTGGCAGCAAGAAGTACCCACTCCATCACACAGGCCTTCAGAGATCAAGAGTAGCAATGTTCCTATTTCATACGCCAGCCAGAAATTC
Source organism: Egretta garzetta (assembly GCF_000687185.1). Taxonomy (NCBI): domain Eukaryota; kingdom Metazoa; phylum Chordata; class Aves; order Pelecaniformes; family Ardeidae; genus Egretta; species Egretta garzetta. The sequence continues at coordinate 1,283,151 of NW_009258651.1, forward strand.
TTTAGGAGACAGTGGCTGCAGGGTGACGGCGGCGTGGCTGCATCCCGAGGGAGCACAGCCCAGCACACAGCCACGTCTGCACCAACTGATGCTCTCAGCTCTCCTGGGATTACTCTGACTGTGCGTTCTTCAAGTGACAAAGGTGTGCAACTTTGGGCTGAAACATGCATCTAAATAGAAAGTATGCTACGTACTCTGGCCACGTATGTCTGTAGTGAAAAGTGCTCTTGGTCAGAGGAAAGTGAGTTATCTTTAGCAATACAGCTGGTATTACCATATATCACTGTCTTCCTTAGCTTGTTACTGCTAAGCATCACCTTAGTACCATCCATATCATACTCCTGTCAGCTTGCTTTACCCTGGCCCAGTCTTCAAAGACAGCAAATAATCTGGTTTGCCATACAGATACATCATGTGATGCAGAAGCAGCATTGCCTGAGCACAGGAGGCACCAAAAAAATGCACTCGACTGCACTAACACAAGAGAGACCAACACTCGGTACTACAGGACAGAAACTATCCTGCCCCACCAGGTCCATGTAAGTGCTGCATATGAAATAAAGTTTTACAAAACCTTCATACTTAAGACTGCTGAAAGAGTCACTTAGTCTTGCCCATGTTGCTGCTTTTCACAAGTTAAACTTCTTGGAAACCTGGACCTGGCCTTTTCACGGGACCATTCAATACTTAGACTAACTTGCTGTTAGTACATGTTCAGTACAAAATGGGGTTACACTTCCACGTGCTAAAATGTGAACTTTGCCTGCAAGGGGCAAATCGGCAGATTTCAAATGCAGTGGGTGCTCCGCGTTACCCCAGTAAGGTCACCTCCTCCCTGCGCTAAAATCCTTCACGCATTTACAGGGAATGGTCTCATTAGACCTATCAGCTAGCTGGAGAAATCAAAGGTCGTGAGCTAGCTCTGGGGAGAAGGCGGGAGTCACTGTTAGCACCACACGACACAGCACCAGATGAACAGTGACACGGGTGTGCCAGGACAGGAGCCGAGGCGGAAGGCAGAGGGAGACCTCCCACTGATTTCAAGGGGGTCAGCACTTCACCCCCTGCACCTGCTCGAGCGGGTCTTCATCACACGTGTCGTCTGGAGCGTGAACGTCCCCTGAAGCCACCGGTAGTTCTGCGTGGAGACGGGTTTCGACATCCAGTCTTCCAACAGACGCAACCGAGTGAGCGCTTCGCAGGAAGAAGGGAAGCAGCAGCGTAAGTGAATAAAGGGAGACTTTGGTTAACTGTTCCATCGTGTTAGTATTTTAAGAAGACCGTCTACACAACCATGAAAATTTAATCTAAAAGAGACAATGCTGTGGTACAAAAAGTTTATTTAGTCACGATTTTGTAAACATATGAGGTAAATTAACATTTACATCAACTTGTTTCTTACAGAATTTACTACACAAGGCACTTCTTTGAAGACAGCACTTTTAACTGGTTTTAGCTGGTTTTATTGTTATTACAAGTTCTTGACGGCCCAGAAAACTCATTGTGTTTGTTGTCAGATTCTGTCATGTAAAAGACAAACATCCGGTAAGCAACAAGAAAGCTCCGAGTAAGCTTTCTCATGCTTTACAACCCTTTAACTGTGAGAAACAGTGTCAATGGGAACAGGAATATATTCTCCACCTTAAAATATGTTCACATATCTTGCATAACTCTTCAAGGACTGAAACTTCTGGAATTCGATGGGCATCTTACAACAAACTTAAAATGCAAATCTACAATTTCTTTTTCACATCAGTGGCTTTTGCTCATGCAAACAGTCCCATTACCTTTAATGGTCTTATGTGCAAGAGTAAAAATAACTTGCATGAAATTGTATTTGCAGGCTCAGAACCGTATTTTTGGCTAGAAAGCAAAACATTTACCTTTTGTAAAATCTTCTACAGTGTAACAGTGCAGTGTTTCTTCACAAGCATTTTGTTTGGAATTTTAAACCAGGCTGTAAATTTAGCTCTTAAAGGACGTACGTCACAGCTAGTTTTTGTCACTGAACTCTAAACACACAAGAAGGCCTATAAATAATAATGAACCTTAAATTATTTGGTAATAATTGAGTTCATGATGAAAAGTCTCTTCTTCCACAGTGTGCTCCCTATATATCCAGCTCCCATGTTTTAAATACACACAGAAAACTGATATTATAGATCAGTGATCAGGTTAAATTGCCTTTAATGGTACTGCCTCATGTCTGAAGAGTTCCCATGTTATAGTAAGACATTTCTCTCTTAGGTTTAACATATTGGCAGAGTCATTCTTTTACTTCTTATACAAATGTAAACTTAGAAAACAGTTTATTTCATCCAAATGCGCAATCTGAAATCAAAAACTGAATGTAAACTTCAGAAAATCAAAATTACAAGAGCACACTTCTCACAAGAAAAATCAAAGTAAAGGAAACAAAACCATTTGGAATTAAAAAAAACAAACAACAACCCAGCCTGTTCAAATCCACGGTGTTAGTGTCTGTATTAAACAAAAAGACCTGGGGGCTCAACACTCTGCTTCTGCAGACTGTTGTCACCCACGTGAGCTCAGTGGAATACAACAGTTTGTATCAGCAGAGAAGGTGGTCCCATGACTAACCCAAAAGGGACCTAAGTACTGATCTGATTTTTAAAGCACGCCTTAATTATTCTACTGATCCTATACTTACATATTCATATCAGAAAACAACCTCAAGAGCTGCAAAATTTCAGACATTTAACTAGCTCTATGTGCCTTTATGAATGACAAATATACAGAGCCAAATCAATCCCTGGAACCACTTTGCACACAACTGGCTTCCAAATTACACCAGAAAAGAACATAGCTCATCTGCTTTTTCAGTGCTTGCTACCTATTTTCAGGAAGCTATGATTTTTCAATGCCAGCACAGACCAACAAAGTCGAGGAGCACTTTTTTATCTAGGAAAAAACCGAGAGATTGATCTTCATAGATAAAATATTCCACTTTAATAAGGGGAAGGTTCTAGCAGGCTGTCTTCATTTGATCAAAATATAAAGGGAAGAAATGTGGGCTTTTAAATTGTCTATACTTCATTTCCTTTTGTATTAACTGACAGCTGCACTAATTAAAAAAGCTTGGTGATAGAAAACAGATCGACTGTGCCCGTGGCCAAAAAACTATGTATTTATGTGCAATGCAGATATATTTTTATTATATCTTTGTAAACCTACTATGAAAAGTGTACTGATGAAATCAGCGATTTGGAAAATACGTTTCATACAATCACTGTGGTTGGAAAGGACCTCTGGAAGTCATCTAGCCCAACCCCCTATGCTCCAAGCAGGGTTAACCAGCACCAGAGGGTTGACTTACTGCAAGCTGAGCAGCACAACATACACCTGGTAACTTGTTCAAGGAGTATCTTTTTTTCAGTTTTCTCCTTTTCTTTTCCATAGCTTACGTTAGCAATTTTTTTTAACTTCAAGTAAGAGAGGGAAGAATGTTCCCACAATCATTCTACTCAAAAGAACAAAAGTGAGTGGGGTTTTTTGAGTTTGCATGAAGCAGTTCTGACTTCTGCAGTAACTTACCCACTGGTTTCATGATACGTGTATGTGTAAGATCCTTCTATGACCAGGCTAAATCCAAGTGTCATTTGCTACTAGTTCCCTCTTTGGAATTAACTGATGTGAAAGAGTAAACGACTTGGAAATTAGCAGATTATTTTTGCCAACAGACTCTGTTCCGCAAGTTAGTTGGTGTCTGTACGTATTTTCTAGAACTATGGAAGTCTGCATGTGCTTTACTCACAGCATGTTGAATTCAGTGATCATTCATGAGTAAAGATTAATTAAAGTACTCAAAATCAGCCACACCAGTAAGATTTTTTTTCAACAAACCTGATTCCAGATGTGGTGTGGCAACTAAAAGCAATGGTAAGCACTAAGGGGGAGTTCTGCCAAAACAGTTACCTGGGCTTAAATGAAGAAACAAGTGCTGGACTCCAAATGAAATTCTAGGTAACCAAGAAGCTTGATGCTGTATCGTTATGTGATGAAACTTGAGCTGGTCTTAAAAACACAACCTGTGAGTTGTAGCCTTGCTTTCTCAGACTAGCACTGCTTGGATGCAGTGGCTGCTCTGTCAGATTTCTCTTAGGGGTTGCAATAGTTACATTTCTGCCCCCCAAGCTTCACCTAACACACAAAAAAAATGATCTTTTACAGCTTTCCAGCAGTTACTCTGCCTGAAAATACCATGTATACCACAAAAGCACCTGAACTCTCTGCAGGTCTAACCACACACATTAACTTGAAAAGGGCAGACTAGGTACCAGTTGATCCTAAGTTAAACCTATCTCTGTTAATATTTTTTATATACAATATGGATGCAATCCTGCAGGACACACTCTGTGAGGATTGTACTAAAGGAAGGACTGCAAGATTCAGAGCTCCATCAAACAAGTCAGTTTTGCTCTCAGGCACTGATACCAAAAAGCACATATTCCAGCTGGTCTGGTTTATATAAATACACTCCAGAGAGACTTTGACTTCATTTGTCAGAAGCATAAAAGAAAGGAAAATATAGCCCATTAATTTTGATGTACTAAAATACAAAGATGCATATTGCGTTATTTCAGCAATATAACTACTTGGTATTTAGCAAAACTTATAAAACTGCTACTATTGATGCTAGTAAAACTAAAAATTTTGAGTCTTAAACTGCCTTTGTTTACATCTGGGCAACTTCATCAACTTTAGTCTAAGTTCAGCATAATTGCATGGGTACAACAGAAACCAGAATTTAGCTTTTAGCTTTCTTGCAGAAAGGGTTTTTATGGCTTATAACATATAAAATTCATGAGAGCATGCCTGAAGCTGAACACCTAATAGTAAGTATCTTTATTGTACTACTGCACATTGAATTTTAATGCGGTGTCTGCCCCCAAGATCAGTGGCAGCAGAAAGACTTCTCCTCACCTGGTTCACCACAAGCAGGTCAAGGAAGTCAGGAGACAACATGCCCAAGGGTGGCAGAACAGTGCCTCTGATCATGAGAAACCCAAAAAGTAGTGAAAATAAATGTTTAATCTTGAGTGGTGGGAATATATTTTAACTGTTGTATAAAATAAACACACTTGGGAAAACATTTAACAGCAGAGATAACTGGTGATTGTCACTATTTGCTACAGGGTGACCCTGCTTTGCCTGAGTAAGGACTGCACTGTCAGGCCAAATACTTTGAAGATGCAACAGGCTATCCCAGTATGTTTGACTGCTCTTCTCCAGTTACAGTACTTTCGATTTATAGCAGCAGGAGGACTGACTCCGACCTTCAGTTCTTTTGGCTTTTGCTTAGAACAGACATTGGGCCTAATCCTGCATGCCTTTAGTACCCAAACTCTCACGAGCCTTATCAGTCATTCAAAATTCTGACTAGTGCCTGTGAGAGTACTTGTTACAAAGGAAGGAAGAACAGAGCCAGTTGTAAGGAAAGCTGCACCTTAGAAAAAAATACCCAGTACTTTCCCTCACCCATTTTCAAGGGGAACACACAATTTTCAAAAGCAGGATTTTAATGTCTTCATCTGAGGCCCCAAATCTATGTTCCTTCTGGCTCCCAAAACTCCATGCGAATGTTAATTTTGCTTGAATAAGGCCTGCAAGACCCATCCCCAAATCTTGCTCCTTGTTAAATTGAATGGAAATCCTGCAAGTGACTTCAGTGGGATCAGAACAGACCCTTCAGCCACTGCCTATTGCCCAGATATTTTAGCCACCTTTTCTGCAATACAATATCATCTAAATCTGTTTTCACTGACCTGTAAGACACTACAGATTGTTGTTAAAGGGTAGAACACAACAGGAAATAATGTTGCTTTAGGAATTTTACCATGAGTAAGTTTCTTTCTCCTTACATTTTCTTGTAAGATCAAAGATCAAACTAAAATGATTAAGTACACAGTCAATTAATTTTAAATGTACAGATCAAAATTATTCTCAAAATGTTCAAAAACTTAAAAATATGCACTCAAGTTTACTTCTAAAAAGCATTTTTCCAACAAACTTAAGCTGATATCTAATAGTCTAAAATGCAGAGCTGTACTTTATTTTATTGTTTGTCCACGGGCAACGTATGGGGCCACAATGTATTGAAATCATAATCCTTGCTTTCTGAAGAGAAATTGTTCTGTGTAATAATTTCTGAGGTGTGGTTTAAATTCCTGTCCTCCTCTAAGCAATTTCAGAAGTCATCTAAAATTATAATCAAACATGCTCAAACATTTTTGTGGGCTTAAAAACATGGTGTGATCATGGTCGGCAAACACTGGATAGAAGGTCAAAGCGAATACTTCCTAACAGGTCAAGATTAAAAAAAAAAAAATTATAGAAAGATGAACCTCAAAAATCTATTACAGGGGTTACCTAAACTTTGCCCGGCCGAGGACCACATTGGCGATTTGCCATGAGCACAAAGGCTTCATTAAGTCATGTTATACGGAAGAGACTGAGTCACCTTTAATATGGCAAGTTGGTCCGTAGAGATGACAGGTGCCAGTAAGCAATATGCCACCCTGATGTTTGCCATAGGTCTATGTAAGATTTAAGAGGAAGAAAACAAGTCATCACATCTGCTCATGTAGCGCTTATGTGAAAAAGGGTGGAAGTGAAGGCAAGGGCAAGAGGGAGCTGACGGCCAGGCACATGGGCACTAGGGATATTAACATTTTTCTCAGATGAAAGTCAGCCTCAGGACACATGACCAGCTATCATCACCGCCTGTTACCTGTGCAGGCCTCCCCTATGGCTGCCCTTGGGAGATCTACCGTGGACACGAAGGAAAGCGAGATTGGTCCCCTGGCCCACAGGCTGTGCTCTGGCCACCCCTGACCTATTAGAAAATGTTGATATTTTTCCCCACTACAACTCACAGAGTGCAAAAACAGCAAGCGTCAAAGTTTGAAACCCAGGCCTTCCCACCCACGCCAGGCCTGGCCTCCCTGGGCAGCTCCCCTGCCCACTCTGCCTTCCATCACCTGCTCCTCTGAGCAGAGGCGACTGCACTACACGGCCAGGTCGTCTGACCTGGCTCTGCAGCTGCTTGACTTACTGGCCCTGCTCAAGCGCCGTGTGTCTACGAGCAGCGGTGGCTCATGCATCTCCACGGTGGTGCAGGCAGCTGAGATGGGCCGTTCCTCTGACGGCTCCTCACCTTCCACATCCCACTTGCTGCCGCTTGCCCCACTCAAGCTGGTGCTGCTGCCGCTGTTGGCTGTGGCAATGGGCGGCCCAGCTGGGGGTGGGAGTAGCTGCTCCAGCGGCTCTTCCTGCTCGGGAAGGGGATGCCGGACACTGCTGGGGGTAGAGGAGCCTGCCGAGCTGGAGGGCACCTTCCCCTGCTGCTCAGCTGCCATGTTGACCCAGTTCTGCTCAGCCGCCAGGGCACGGCTGTTGCTGTTGAAGTAGTTGATGACGGCTGGCGTGGGTGTGGGGATGGGGGTTGGGATGGGGACAGGAGAGGAGATGGGGGTAGCTGGCCATAGAGGCCGCGTTGGAGGGGGGCCGTGGTCTTGGAGCAGCCGCAGCGTAGTACGGTGCCATGGTCACTGGGGCCAGCAGCGGTGTGACAGCACGGGTGTCAGGCAGAACAGGGGGGGGCGCAGCAGTCGTTACCACCACGGGTGGGGCTGGGGGGGGCCGGGGAACTGGGTTGGGCTCCCCAAGTGATAGATCTCAAGCATGTTCAGCAGCAGGGAGACAGAGGCCACCACCAACATGAAGATGATGAAGATGGTCTTCTCAGTGGGCCTTGAGATGAAGCAGTCCACAGTGTGTGGGCAAGGTGAGCGGCTGCACTGGTAGACTGGCTTTAGCTCGAAGCCATATAGGAAGTACTGGCCCACAATGAAGCCCACCTCAAACAGTGTCTTGAAAATTATGTTGAAGACATAGGTACGGAGCAGGGCACCCCCCATGCGGATTCTACCACGTTCATCACGGATCGGGAGCCTCTCCTTCCCCTTTTTGCCAAGAGGATCCTTGATGTTATTGCTGCCTCCTCCACCACCACTGCCAGACGCTATTGCTCCTGGGTAGTTGCTGTCTTTGACACTTCCCTTCTTTTTCAACTCTTCTTTCTCTTTCCTCTTCTCCTCCATGCGTACAATGTGCAGCACATGGCCCAAGTAGATGAGGGTTGGAGTGGAGACGAAAATGATCTGCAGCACCCAGAAGCGGATGTGAGAAATGGGGAAGGCTTTGTCATAGCAAACATTTTCACAACCAGGTTGCTGCGTGTTGCATGTAAAGTCTGACTGCTCGTCTCCCCAGACCTCCTCAGCAGCAGCCCCCAGCACCAGTATCCTGAAGATAAACAGTACCGTCAGCCAAACCTTCCCAATAACCGTGGAGTGCTCCTGCGCATTCTCTAACAGTCTCCCCAGAAAGCTCCAGTCACCCATTGTTTCAGATTTCTAACCTACAATAAGAACATTAGAGCAATTAGAGCAATGTTAAAAAAATCTTATCATTACACAATGCCGGGGTGGAACAGATTGATCCTCAACAAATGACACTTCTTAAGTGCACTTCCTTTTGCAGTATATTGCACCCCTACGTTAAGAACTACATAACCCTGTGACCATGCAGCCATGGGTTTTGGAGAGCACAGAAGTGGGATGTTTAGTGCTTTCACCTGGCCGACACAGGTTTAAGTATCTATACACAATGACAGGCAAGAAATATTCATAACCAGAACTTCTACAAGATTTAAATATTTAAAAAACATGATTTCTCTGTTTCTTCCACCTGAGATGCCTGTAACTGTTCTTGCCTATTTTTAGAAAAGAACAGATGGAAGGAAACCAGTTCAATTAAACAGAATATTCCTACTATTAATGTGACTGCACTTGTGTGTCACTTGTGTGATACAAAGTTTGCCTAACACTAATCATTTTATTGTTATCAGGACTTATTTACTCCAGCATTCAGGATGTTAGTAATGTCCCAGGTTGCTGCTATTTTCATACTGTACAAACACAGAAAAAAAAATTACTCAAAATCTACAGAATTTAGAGTTTAATTTTAGAAGGTGTACACCAACAACAAGCATGCTCTCAAAGCCTAGTCATGTTTTTATTTCTAAAAAGAGAGAATTGTTTGAAAAACTTGAAATATTGGGAAGAATGAGAATTCTGAGAGGAATGGTGGAAAGGTTTCTATGCCATTTTCTCTACCATCCTGACAGTTGGTGTTACTGAACCACATGCACTGCAACATTAAAACAAAACAAAACAAAAACTCAAGGGCACTTCAGCAACTGTGCACAGAAATTGTCTTGGAAAAACCAAAACTACACCCTATGACCTTACTTCTATGATAAACAACTGGTAAATATTCTCAGTAGTTTCTACCGATTCATGTATGATGGGCTTCCCATGCCCAGTTCTAGGCAGTGACATAACTTCTAGTTTGGAAAGGCTTAAAGTACAAGATTTTTTTTAAGATCAGATTCCTCACAAGCTGCCTTCAATTGAGAAACAAGCTATTATCTGCTGGTATCGCTTCTGTTATCATTGGCCGGTTTCTAACTGGAATATATGTAAGAATATTGGAATATATGGAATAAATAAAGTTCATTTTCCTAATGAACACACTTCTATATTTAATATGTCAACCTTCATCTGAAAACAAAATACAAAACTTTATTTCCAGATAACTTCAATACTTTCAGAAATACTTAGATCATAATTATAATTCAGGTATAACAATTTGCATGCAAAAAGACACTATCAGAAAAGACTGATTATCCTCTTGTTTAAAAATCTCAGAATATTTTCTAAATAAAACTGAATTACACTTCATTCTTTTTCTTTCTATACTTATACTTCTTGTCTAAATACCCATGTATCTTACAATTCCCAAGAAGAAAAGGTGTTCGTCATTACATGTAGGAATTTACCACTGAGAAAATGTGCTGTTCTCAGTATTATATTTACTGTGATTTCCAACAATGATGTCACTGTTTTTCCAGAGGAAGCATTTCCAGAGTCTGTACTGAACTTCTTTCAGGATTTTAGTTAAGGCAATTAAAGAAATTAAACTTATTTTGGTTACTTTTTTTATAAATTTATTATATTATGAGGCAATGAAACACCTGTAACTGCAGAACAGTATACTTTCACACAAAAAGCAACAACAAACCCATCAGTATTTTACATTTTTGTAAATCCTCACAAAGTTAATTCAACAAAAACTCCCCCTAAAAAAACCAGATATTTGATCTTCTGCAAAACCACATTCCCTTTAATATAATTGAATTATTTTTCCAGCACAGCATGACAAACTGCAAATGACGACATTAACAATGAAATACCAATTTTGTGTAGCAATGTCCCTGGTCCTAAAACAATTTTAATTTTTTTTTTTTTTAAATATATTCAGATTTTTTTTAAGGAGGTTATTTTTTCCCCTCTTTAAATAGTAACCCAAAACTGAATACTTTTTGTTAGAATACTTCATTTTTATAATCCTAATTTAATATGTTTATATGATTTTAAAATTTAATCCTCAATTTTATGAGGTTTACAATATTTTGGATGGTGAAGTAATTTTAACCTTGAGAAATATTAATTTTTCAGGGAATAATGAATTAATTTTGTATCTTTTTTCAAAACCACTTGAAGATATACTCAGATTACTTCCACCTTTGGACAGAACTAAACTGTTGTTTGCAAATATTCTCATTTTGAGTAATAATTATTGTTATGTAGGAACAGCAAAATGAATAGTGTGATACTTGATGGATTAAAGAAGTTTAGCATAACCCTAAATCCATTGTATTTTATTTCTCTGCTGTCCTTTGCATTATTCTGTGCCACTCAGTTCAGCTCTCTCTGCCTCACTCTTTGTTTCCTATCCAGATCAAGCAAAACAGTCAGCTCAGATAATAAGTAGTCAAAGTTACGGTTTGTTCTTTTGTTACTAATATTTGTAATAGAAAGTGTATTAATCAGCAAAAGTTAGCACATTAAATCTTCTTTAATTCACTAATTATGGCCCATTTTCAGCATGGCTGCCATTACCCTTGCTTCCAATGGCACAGAGGCTGCACACTGTTCTTCATAAAGACAGGTATTATCTTCTATTGTTTCAGAAAATGAAGTCCATCTGCCTTCATGGAAAATTATAACCCCTGCACTGTAAGGTGAATAGAGGTAGCAATCTTTTTTTTTTCCCTGTAGGCACACTGTAGTGTATCTTTTACTGAAATCAATACACGATGTTGACTACATTGAAGGTAGGGTTTTTTGTATTTTTCTGAAGAATTATCTAGTGATTAGTGGAAGAAGACAAATAACAATTTGTAAAAAATAAAGGAAAGATGACAAATAATACCACCTAATTTACTCTCAATCATTCTCCATTCACTAATACTACTGAAGATGGTTTTTTTCTTTTTACTACAGGCCAACAATGCCCGGGCTGAGATAATTCAGGACACCAAAGACATGACATAATGCATTTCTCAAAGGATGCACTTAAAAAAGCTATTCTAATGCTTAAATTAATTAAAATACTAATTTCTGTATATCAGACTCTGAAAACTCATCCTGTACACAAAGAAAAAGCATTTAAGCAGTGAGCAGATACTTCACAGCATCTTAACCATACAGAGTTGAAAACCTCAGTGTTCATCTTAGTATGAATTGCAGCAATCATTGCCTTCAATACAAATGTGTATTACCTACAGTACATAAATAGGGGAAGGACATAATTTCCAAGGGCAATGCAAAGATACGCAATTGTTAAGCCTTTATCTTACATATGGATTGTGAAGGGAGACATTTTTTCTTTCTGTGCTTGGAAAAAATGCAGATTAAGAAATGAAACATCTTTATCTGTATTTCATTACATTCATGCAGAAATACCTGCTAGGGAATGACAGAGAGCCTGTCTCAGAAAGCAATACGCTTCAATGGTATGAAAAGCAAGGACTTCACAAACCTTGGGATCATTTAATAAGAACTGGGAGTCACATATTGTTTGTCACTTAGGAAATCATTCCTCTAAGACAAATACTGAGAAACGGGCAGTTCATAAAAACTGGCACAGCATTCTGTTTGAGAATCAATGTCGTGCCATTAATTACTGAGTTTAGTATGTGCACAAATACACTTTGTGGATGGTGTGTGTGAGTGTGTTTGTGTGTGATGAAGAGAAGGAGCAAGAGAGAATAAATTTTAAAAGCTGTGATGCCATATACATTTGCCTACAGGACAGAAACAATTATCATCCAGCATCTATAAACTTGCCAGTTATTATTCCTGTTTCTGATGATGTCACCAAAGAGGTTCATCACTATGTATCAAGTGTATGAAGTACAGTATTTTAATTATTTATAATTTTTTTAGAATCATAGAATGGTTTTATTTATAATTTTCCTCATACATGTATATGTTTATGTATTTATATGCACATATGCACAAATGCACATATATAACTATGCTACATACATTACCAGATTATGACACCTGGTGTATTTATGATTTTATTGTGCTGGTATATCTAAAAAATGTCCCTTAGCAATTATTTAGAAACCTAACATGTCCTTGTCTGAACATAATTTCTTAAATTCAGTCCACATTTTCTTTAATTTCTGGTGACAGTCTAAGATCTTGAGATTTAGGGCTTTATCGTCAAAATTCTCTAGATTTTACAAACCAGTATGAGAAAAAAATGTTGTCAAAAGAGAAAAACACTTGCAATATTTCCTTTGTTTTTACACTAAACAATCGGGCTTCTCCATTACCACCAGGTTTGTAACTCTACTAATTTAAATCAGATAAAATAGTCACCCTGCACAAAGTCTT
>NW_009258651.1:1296047-1298149 GCF_000687185.1 Egretta garzetta
GAAACCTAATGGTATTTGGTCATTACGTATATATGAAAGACAATGGCTGAGGTTTCGTAATTCACTTTATCAACCTGTTTAAATGAGGACTTGAAAAATACCTTTCTTCTTGCTCAGTGTCATAGTTTCAGACACATCTATTATCACTTTCATCATATTTTAAACACTTGTTAAAAATTAATCCCTTAGATGATCTTGTTATTACCTTAAACTTACTTTACTGCTATGGAGCCTCTTCCTTAAATCCCAGGCAAAACTTCTCTTGACGTCTTCTTGACTTCAGTTGACCTCTGAGTGAAAGTTTGGCCTGAGTAAAGGAAAAGTGCAAGGAGCGCAGGGCTGAGCCCAGTAGGAGAGCTACACCCCACCTGTTAAACTCCTCGGTTCCCTGGCACAACAAACCCTTGCACTGATATGCTGCTCCCAGGAGAAAAACAGGAACAAAAACTAACCCCTCTTCTCCCCCAGAATACACAAATGCCATCTTATAGCTCTACGTTGGAATTAAAAGACAGTGACTTACCAATAAAACTCTGAAAGGTGTGAAGGGCGTGGAGCTACCAGGGGACTACGGAATAGCCGTCAAATATGAGGGCAACACTCCCTGCATCCCGAGTGACTGAGGCATGAATGAAACAGATCTGTCAGGTGCCCACATAGGATCAGCCACACGGATCTAAAAACTGCAGAGTAAGGAGTGTCCCGCCCCCCGCCCCAGATATACAAAGGAAAGACAAGCCAGTGTGGTGTTCAGAGACTCAAGACCCTTTTTCACTGCAGAGATGCAGTTACCCCAAGGGACAGGTATCAGTCCGAGGAGACTTCAGGCAAGTTACAGTAACTGCAAGGGAGACAGTGCTATACAACCTGTTTGAACTTCTTAAAGTGCATTTTTGTCTTATGGAAACCATTTAAATATTTTTCCAGTTTAATTCTAAAATGTTCCAGTAGAACATTCCCTTTTCCTTTTAAATTTCCCTTTAAGGGAAACTCTAGTAGCTCTGGCTACTCAGTTCAATTCCTTCTTCGTATCTATGCCAGTGTCTTAAAGACCTAACACACACTCAGGATTCCTAGTAACATCCTAGGCTTATGTGATTTCTTCAGTGGGTCAGGGATGAACCCAAATACTTTTCTGATACTCTTTTTGCCAACAGGAAAAAAAAAAAAACACAAAGGAAACAACTTTTCTTGCTTATAACACTGGCAAACTTTTGCTTAATCAAGCTATAAATATCTTCCAAAGAATTCCAAAGAGCATTTATTCATCTCAAATGCTTTGCATCCCTTGTGAGACCCCAGTGAACAAGTAACTGGCATGTTTTGGTAACTTTCAGACCAAAGATGTGACCAGAGTGAGGTAAAAGCCTGGTCAATGCCAGGAAGCCACCTAACCATTTTCCCCACTATTAGGAAAAAGTGTTTGTAAGGGCCAGGTAACTCAAGAGCTCACCTCAAGAAACACCAGAACCATCTTAGGTTATGCTTCTGAACTCCATCATTCTGTGCGGCACCGCTTACAAAGGTGAAAGCAATTCTAACTGTGCTTTATATTTAGGATTTAACTTTACTCACGGTGTAAAACTGGCTTGAAATGCCCATCAATGTTCAAATGTTAGTGGTAACCTTAAGGAAGAAATTACATGTCCCAACACATGCACACTTGGGAGGGCAACAGCTGCAACACTCCTGGACACAAACAATGTGTGGTGCTTCCCCCTCCACTGGATTTTCTGAGGTATTTTGTGAGGTTTGGGCACTTTTCCGTGCCACGCCAAGCTCAGTTATCAGTCCCATCTGCGAGCACCGCTGCCTGCAGACGGTTCCCTCCGTAGGGCAGGAACAGAGGACACTCACACCAGGGTCCCTCGCGGAGGTATTTAAAGCAGTAAGGACCCTGCTTCTATTCCGCCTCAGCACGATGCGCGGATCTCGGCCTCGCCCTGCCCTTCCCTGGCCCCCAGCCCGCAGCCCCGGGGCACGGCAAGCGGGCAGCAGCCCCAAGCAGGCCCTCGCCTCCCCGGGCAGGCTCCAAGTCTGCCTGCGGCCACGTCCCCTCCGGCGGAGAACCTCTCGCCGGGCTGCCGGCCCGTGCCCTGAAG
>NW_009258651.1:1298931-1301624 GCF_000687185.1 Egretta garzetta
GCCGGCCGGAGCCGGCTGGCCTCAGGGGAGAGCTTCCGCGCGGTTTCCTCAGCGCCCGTAGACATCAAAGGAGAGAATCCCGCTTCCAGGAGGTGTTAGCTATATCCTAAAGCAAAAATCAAAAAAACCCATACAAACAAACGACAAAAAGTTCTTCACCGAAAGGTTTTTTTCCTGAGAGGAGGTCAACTTTGCTGCTGCTGCCGGCGTGTCCTGTGTGAAGAACCACAAAAAGGCTGCCAGCCCCACGAATCGGGGTGCTTCACAGGCAGCAGCTACTGCCCTTCAGTCAAGATGGTTCCTTTGGTTTTCAGAGGGAAGGCAGCATTGCATCAACTCCATGCAGTATTTCAAGACACTTGTCAAATTTTATAAATGACAATGTTCATAGTTTGTGAGACTATACATGGGACTGAGCCTATGTTAGGAAAAGAAGGCATTATGGATAATTTTTTTGCAAAGTCTTTTTTTCCCCACAGACTCTCCTCAGTCAGGATTAGCTGTCAAGTTGTTGTGCACAGACCATTTGAAAAAAGGGATCAGTTGCAACTATTTTCAAAATGATGATTTAAAGGTTGTTCTTGATATTTTCAGTACTCAATAGTATCACTATCAGCTACACGTTAGGCTTTTGTGTGTTCTTTAGTGTTGCCCTGAAAAAGGAAAACATCAGACAGAATGACTTAAACTACCATGATAACTCAAAGACTCTTCAGCAATAACGTATGAGTTTCTGTTGATAGCTACTCTGCAGTCAGAGCGCTGAAAACCTAACCACACCAGGTCATTGCCAAGGCTCTCTGTTGCTCTATTTAGTAAAAATACTATCTGAGAAAAATTTTGAGACAATTTGAGGAGCTGTGTGTAGCAGACAACTGGTGACAAACGGAAACAAACCATCCCTGTGTTCTTGTATCCTTGCAACGCTTGGTTGCTCCCTGTCAATCTTTCAGCTTCCCTTCTGGGTTCTTACAACAAGAAGTTTGGGCTCTCAACAAAAATCCTCTGGGACATTTGTAGAAAATGAGACAGGCAAGGATGCAAAATCCCTGGAGGAAACTTGAAGGGAGCAGCTTTAAAAATAAAGGACCTGTTATGTACTGGTGAAAGCCCAAGCATGAAAGCATGTTGAGGAGGTATGGAGGACTATTTGTCAGTCATACAGTAGAACAGGAGGATCTGAAGCCAAATAAGGGGGAAATAGAAAAAGTAGGACTTGTCTCCCTGAGGAATTTATTCAGAAGGAAAATATGCTGAGATTTAAACAGTGTTAAAAAGTGTCTCTTCTTGTGGACTTCCTGACAAAGGGATTCCCATGAAAGAGCCATCCTGCTAGCTTCCTCATTGTCACTGATCTTTAAAGGCGCATGGCACTGCCAGTGGCCAGATGCCACTTTAGTGTGCTCCAAATCCCTAGCTCCTTATTATGTTTATATAATGTGTCCATTGTCATTAACACTAGACAGCAACAAAAAAGTTTAAATTTTTATATTAAAATGCATATTTACTTAATTGTCAGCCTTCCTTTAGTTACCTTCTTTAGTACCACTTTTCGTCTTCCATCCAAGCCTCCACACAGGTGACAACCCCTGTTTCATGCATAGGCAGACCTTTAGCAGCATATGATTTGGCTGGTGCAGAAACAAAGTGAATTCAAGAAGTGTGTAGACAGAACAGCCAGGCAGGTATTTTGAAGATCACAAGAATCAGGTTTGCATGGCAAGGTACAAAGAAAGAAGATCAAAAATAGTCACCAAGCTTTATGAAATGATACAAAGGTCTCGTAAGTTATGGAGACATATCTTGATCTAGAATCATAGAATCATAGAATCATAGAATGTTTAGGGTTGGAAGGGACCACTAGTGGTCATCTAGTCCAACCCCCCTGCAGTGAGCAGGGACACTGCTAACTAGATCAGATTGCTCAGAGCCCCATCCAACCTGGCCTTGAATGTTTCCAGGGATGGGGCCTCCACTACCTCTCTGGGCAACCTGTTCCAGTGTTTTACCACTCTCATTGTAAAAAATTTCTTCCTTACCTCTAGCCTGAACCTACCCTGTTCTAGTTTAAAACCATTTCCCCTTGTCCTAACACAGCTGGCCCTATGAAAAAGACGTTCCCCATCTTTCCTATAGGCCCCCTTTAGGTACTGGAAGGCCGCAATCAGGTCTCCCCGTAGCCTCCTTTTCTCCAGACTGAACAAGCCCAACTCTCTCAGCCTGTCCTCATAGGAGAGGTGCTCCAGCCCTCGGATCATTTTTGTAGCCCTCCTCTGGACCCATTCCAACAGTTCCATGTCCTTCTTGTGCTGAGGGCTCCAGAGCTGGACGCAGTACTCGCCAGAGCTGAGTAGGGGGGCAGAATCCCCTCCCTCGACCTGCTGGCCACGCTTCTCCCGATGCAGCCCAGAGTACGGTTGGCCTTCTGGGCTGCCAGCGCACATTGTCGGCTCATGTCTAGCTTTTCATCCATCAGTACCCCCAGGTCCCAGATATACATGGTATGGCTTCTACAGTAAATATCCAGCACAACTTTTTTCTTAGGGTTTAATGCAGTCCCTAGAGTGAAGTAAAAATTGAACCCATGAGTCCCCCTTACAGAATGACTGCTATGCCAATTGCCATTCTGTAACTGTCGGGCCTCCTCTAAGTGCTTTTTTAAAGAGTGAGCTTTACTCTTTCCTCCAAAGCGC
>NW_009258651.1:1302282-1308201 GCF_000687185.1 Egretta garzetta
GTCCCCCTCATGCCATCCATCGACTTGGGAGGGGTGAGGAGAGAGGTTGCCAGTGAAGACTGAGGCAAAAAAGTTGTTGAGTACCTCAGCCTTCTCCTCATCTGCTGTTACCAGCCTGCCGGTCTCGCTTATCAGCGGGGGTACACTCTCTTTAACCTTCCTTTTCCGGCTGATATACCTGTAGAATCCCTTTTTATTATTCTTTGCATCCCTAGCCAAGTTAAGCTCCAGCTGCGCCTTCGCCTCCCTGACCCCATTCCTACACAACCGGACCACTTCCCTATACTCTTCCCAGGATGCCTGTCCCTGCTTCCACTGCCTGTGCAGTTCCCTCTTCCTCCTTAGCTTGACCAGCATCTCCTGTCTCAACCACGCTGGTCTCTTCCCTTCTTTGCTTGATTTCTTACACCTAGGGATCGATAGCTCCTGCGCTCTGTGGACCACTTCCTTAAAGATCTGCCAGCTCTGTTCTGCTCCCCTGTCCCTGAGGGCCGTTTCCCAGGGAGTCCTACTGACTATCTCCTTGAGGAGCTGGAAGTTGGCTTTTCTAAAATTCAGGGTCCTGACTATACTCTTTGTCCTTCCCATTTCCCTCAGGAGCGTGAGCTCTACCAGCGCGTGATCACTGCAGCCCAGGCTGCCTCCGATCTTGACATCTCCGACGAGCTCGCTTGCATTGGTGACCACCAGGTCCAGTATCGCATCCCCTCGGGTAGGGGTGTCTATTACCTGGCTTAAGAAGTTGTCCTCAATGCATTCGAGAAACCTGCTGGATTGCCTACATCCTGCCATGTTGGTTTTCCAGCAGATGTCGGGGTGGTTGAAGTCCCCCAGCAGGACAAGAGCCTGCGAGCGTGAAGCCTCCCGGAGCTGGAGGAAGAACGCTTCGTCAGTCGGCTCCCCTTGATCTGGCGGCCTGTAGTAGACACCAACCACCAGGTTCCCTTTGTTGCCTCTTCCTCCGATTTTGACCCATAAGCTTTCGACCTGCTCGTGGCTATTCTTCAGGGTCAGCTCTTCACACTGTAACGATTTCTTGATGTAGAGGGCAACGCCTCCGCCCCTCCTTCCTCTCCTGTCCCTTCTGAACAGCCTGTAGCCATCCATAGCTACATTCCAGTCGTGGGTTTCATCCCACCAAGTTTCTGTAATGGCAATCAGGTCGTAGCTTTCTAGCAGCACAATAGCTTCCAACTCCTCTTGTTTGTTCCCCATGCTGCGTGCGTTTGTATAGAGGCATCTCATCTAGTCTGAACCCGAGCTGAATCTGGTTGACAGTCGACTGAGTATGAGCCAGCAGGGTGCCCAGGTGGCCAAGAAAGCCAATGGACTACTGGCTTGTGTAGTGTGGCCAGCAGGAGTAGAGAAGTGATCGTGCCCCTGTACTCTGCACTGGTGAGGCCCCACCTTGAATACTGTGTTCGGTTTTGGACCCCTCACTACAAGGAAGACATTACATTGCTGGAACATGTCCAGAGGAGAGCAACAAAGCTGGTGAGGGGTCTGGAGCCCAAGTCTGATGAGGAGCGGCTGAGGGAACTGGGTTGTTCAGCCTGGAAAAGAGGAGGCTGAGGGGAGACCTTATCGCTCTCTACAACTACCTCACAGGAGGCTGTAGCGAGGTGGGGGTCGGCCTCTTCTCCCTTGGAATGGGTGATAGGATGAGGGGAAATGGCCTCAAGTTACGCCAGGGCAGGTTTAGGTTAGATATTAGAAAAAATTTCTTCACCAAAAGGGTTGTCAGGCACTGGAATGGGCTGCCCAGGGAAGTGGTGGGGTCCCCATCCCTGGAGGTATTTAAAAGACGGGTAGACGAGGTGCTTAGGGACATGGTTTAGTGGTGGAATGGCAGTGTTAGGTTAACGGTTGGACTTGATGATCTTAAAGGTCTTTTCCAACCTAAACGATTCTATGATTCAATGCTTCTATGATGCTCAACAAGAAAAATGGACCTTTTTCAGATCAATATTGAGCCAAAACAGTGCTTTACCCCATGCTATTTCTAATTTAAGCATCTATTTGGAAGGACAGAAGAGGATCACTCGTACCGTAACTGTGCATCCGAACACAGTTTAGTGGAAGGACCTCTCAACTGCAGTACATGTCGTTAGTCGGAACAAGCCACGCCAAAGGGATATCTGGCTCGGCAGCGCTGACAGAAGTTCTCTCCACACAGTCAGCCTAAAAAAGAGCTACAAATGCCTTCAATTCAGCTTGTTGGGGCACTGCATGGTGTGTCAATAAAAAGAATTGTGCTTGACATGCCGCTGCACTACAGAAGATGGCACTAAAGATATTTAAATGCTGAGAAAGGGTACTGCTACCTCAGGAGGCACAGTTTGAAGCAAGGAGGATTAAAATCTTCTCTTCTCTAGTTGTTTTCTACATGGATGAATCGAAAGACTTTAGAACTAATTAGCTAATAAATAAAATGGTAATAAAAAGACTGAAGTAGCACTTTAATCTCATATTCTATAGTAAACATTATTATTGTCCCAGTTAGTGATTAGTGTTCTATTCTGTTAGGCACTACTGAGAAGCACATCAGAGAACAGCATAGTGACAAATAAGAACTGGTGACAGGAAGAATTATTCTTATTCCCTAGTTTGTATGAAGAGTTACTGTGAATAAAAGAAAGAGGCAGAGGAAGAGTTAACAACTCATCCTAGGTTATACAGTTCTGAGAAAGGCACTGAGATCCTAGGCTGGTGTTTTACCCATCAGAACAGGCTTCCTCTCAAAAAGTCCTGTGGAAACTGTGGGAAGTCTCCCAGTACAACGAAAAACCCCAGACTGCTCTGGGATATGCAGCGGTGAGATGCTTTCAGGTCATCTTCATGGAAGCAAAAGCTCCATGTGAGATGTGGCAGAGTAAGAAGTATAACACTATGAGCCAGGCATCTGTTTGGAGGAAGAATCAAAAAAGAGAGACACAGGACTTGCAGAATTCTAAGAGGAATTATGCTTTTCATCATTCTTTCATGCTTTTTTTTCCCCACAGTACTGGCAGAACTATGAAGAAATAAAAACTTTGATATTTGAAATACATTCGTGCCTGCTACAGCCTGTCAGAAAGCTGACTGAGCTGAAAACAAATCAAAATGCAAAGTTCAAAGAGTTCTCTGCCGAGTGAGCGAGTTAAATCAACTCGTACAAAGGTTGAGGGGTTGTGTCGGAGCAAGGGAGAAGACAGCCGGTAAGTGAGAAGCAGGGCCAGTAGAGAGGAGTGGAGAGCCGGGAAGGGTACACCAGCAAAAGAAGCAAAAGGCCTTTCTAGTAGCAGTCACTTATGAAAATACAGCCAGAGGCTGTGGTTTGAAATTACAGTGTGTGTAGCAGGAAATACAACTTAACAAGGTGCCATTCCCTCCTCCCCTTCTGCTCACTCCCTGCAGCTCTTCTTGCTCAATACCATGGCCTACTGCCCCATAGTCACGTCAGCATAAAAGTTCATGTGGCCTCCCTGTAAGGCAGATCAAGGAATTGATCCAGCTAAAAAACAATCCGGCAAAGCAAAACATCGGTTTCTTCATCAGCTGAAACAGTCAGCCAATGCAGTGCTGAGCACAGCTGTGCAAACAACTGTGGAGCGTCCTGGAGTGGAGGCACTGTGTTGAATGGGGTGGGGGAGAGACACAGGTGGGGTAAGAATGATCAGGAAGGGATGGCATCAGTGTTAGTGCCTTAACTAGTACTATCAGTGAACAACTCCGTGCCAAACCACAACCAATGTTCCTAAACAAGGATGTTCTTTTTCATTGTATTCAGGATAAGAGCAAATACAGTATGTTTTAGCAGGAATATACCTTGCTGACATGCATGATAAATTTGTGAAGGCCTCAAATACTGGCTGCCTTCCACAGAAAGGAACAGCAATAGATATCTTGCTTTGAAATAGGAAAACAAACTCATGTATGGGAAAATTTACCTACAAAATTCAAGTTGCTGCACAAGATGATGCTCTGCCTTTGAAATGAAAGAAACCAGTAACACAAATGGCATGTTATCACTGTGAAACTTCTCCTGGATGCAGAGCAGGCTTCAGTGAACTCCGCCAATGGTTGCATATATAGTCAACAGGGAAGCAAAACTGAAAATCCATCAGGGCTTCAGACTTGCTCCTGTTGGGAGGAATGCCTATTTTGTAAGACACAAAACCAAGGCAGAATGATGTTTTTACCTACTGTGCTGAGGAGGGAAAAAAAAGTAAATTCCATCACCAACTTCACTGTATCAATTACAATTTTATTTACTTACAATGCCACCTCATATGCTTTGTCAGGTGGAATTTATTATAGCGCAAGAATGTATTACTACAATTGCTAAAAGCAGAAAGGAACCGTGCTGACAGAGATCACACTGGATAGACCCTGCACTGACAAGAAGACTTGAATTTATATGAAAAAGATTTTGATTCAGCAGCTGAGCTTTGGCTCAGCAAAAGGAACCTGTATAACTGACTCTTTCAGTTGGGCTCCCCTTCCTCACGGATTTTAGAAGTTCCCTCTCTCCTAGAGCAGAGTCTTATACCTAGACCAGCCTCAACAGATGCTGTGCTGAGTGGCCATTTAACAATATTCGGTGATGGAAAGTCTGTCATCCAACTCAATGCTTTGCCCTCTTCACAGAGAGGTTTTGCAGTGACTAGCCTACATCTTGTTGCGACATAAGCCTATTATTTCTTGTCCCATTGCCAGTGGATGTAAAGAGCAACATCTTCATCTTCTTTGCCACAACTCTTACATATTTGAGGAGTGCTGTTGGGTCTTGCCTCAGACTTTTCCAGGCCAAATCATTTCTTTCAGGCTTTCCCCACAGGTTCTGTGTTTCAGACTTTTGGTCGTATGTTATTCCTGACTCCTGGATTTCTCCAGCTGATAAATGGGCTTTTTGGCCAGATGGCACCCCAAAGTAGGGTCCAGGTAAGGATTTTCAGGTGCTAAGAAGAATGGAAACATTATTTCAAACATCCTATTTCTCACAAACATCTAATGCATACCAGTATGATATTTTTCCATGCCAATGATGTTATTGACTCATGTTCTGCTGATGATCTACTACAAATGCCAGCTCTTCTCTACGAAACTGTTCTTTGGTTCAGAACAGGTCTCCATCCCACAGTCCTGCCAGTGCTTGGTGTTTCACAGCAGTAGCATTAGGTCCTTCCTAACATCTCAGATTGCTTTTGTTAAACCATTTCTCCTGGTGATAAAAATCTTTCTGAATTCTAAGCCTATCTTCCCATGTACCTGCAGCTCCTCCCAGCTGCATACAGTTTATCCCATTTGGTGGATCCTTACACTCTGACAATGAGTCATTAATAACTATTTTACTGCTATACACAGAAGCCTTTATCATGGCATAGGCAGAAATGATTCCTGACAAATCCATGTTGCAATGTCTCAGTCTTCTATCAGATAACAGCGAGATAATGGTTTAGTCAGTCTGTTCCTCTGTGTCTGTGTGCACATGTGTGTGGGTAAGCGTATGGATTGTTTTTGCTTATTTGTGCTGCAGAGATTGGGGGAGCTATTTAAACTATATATTAAACTAAGTCCTTGGAAAGGATGCAACACCTAGGGCAGGGACATGACTAACCATAAGCAGACATTACACTAATGATGCAATACGCAATAGGTTTGAAATCTTTACCACACAATAATTATAAAATATTTTTCTTGGCACCTCTTGCAATGGTCTTAACAAACAACGCTTGATTAAACTGTTCTGCTCCCTGTGAACATGACACAGTTGTTACCTTTATCTTTCTGTTGAGGAAACTCAGAAACAATGCGATTCAGGCTTAACTCTGTGTACTAGGATTGCTATAATACTTTCAAATCAAGTGAACAATGTCTTGTGACAAAAGAAATGTTGGTAGTTGGATACCAAACAGATAGAAAGTTTTCCAGTCCCCC
>NW_009258651.1:1308251-1316388 GCF_000687185.1 Egretta garzetta
GTGTTGTCTTAAAGATTGAATCTCAGTAGAAAATTATCTGCAAAACACTTTTAAACCGAATTTAGTGATCCTGACTTAAACAGTTTTAAGTCTGCTATCGTTTTTCCCAGCTGACAAGCCTGTATTACCATAATTGCCAAGAAAACAGAAGAGATACACCTTGCCTAAGCAAGTAAGCCTGCCCCAGCACAGCTTGTCCACTGAAAAATGCCACCTGCCTCAGTCCGGTGTGACTGTGTGCACACACTACAGCATCTATGATCCTGGGGATTGTGCCGGGCTATGAGTGAAACGCTGGTTCTTAGCAGCACGCAGAATATACACTGCTGTTCGAAACATTCACCCACAACCTGCAGCGATTCACAGCTCAACTGTGTAAGTTCTCTACCAGTTCGCTCAAAACATACTTCCCTAAACTGTATGTCATACTGATACCGTATCACTCCTTTACCAGAAAGGCTTATGCAAACATCTGGCTACCTGGTGGTATTCTTGGAGAGGATATTTTTTAGTAGATTGTTTATTCAAATATAATGGATTGAGCATAGAGCAGGCACATATAAAATTGTCATTGAGATAGTGGCAGTGATTTAACGGGCAGAAAAAGGGAGAAGGTATGTGCAGTTATGTGGCCAGTTCTGAGACTGAATTCTGTGGTAGTACTGGGGAACCAACCATAGCAGGGGCAAGCTATGTTCTCAAAGGTGGAAAGTCAGCGACATGACTTATTTCCTCAGATTAAAGCTTAATACATTTTCAAACCTAGGGCATAAAGACTTTTTTTGGTGGCTAGGAAGGCTTAGAAGAAAATACCCAGGTCACAGCTGGGCCAACTTTACAGAAGAGAAATATTTTCTGTGAAAGAAAATGACAATGACAAGCTGGGTTTGTCAGATGGGGAAAAAAGTATATGTACCTCCTGAACTATCTTGAAGATCATTACCATTAGTCTTAGCTCATTAAACCTCAGATAGTTACCATTACTCTTACCACTCTCTACAGACCGGTTCAAATGACTGTACGGGTAATAAGATGGTGAAAATCCAAAGAAACCTGTAATTAACACCCAGGGTAGTGGCTGTCCTGAATATCAGAACAAGTGAACACAAAATACTGTGCAACTCTTTGAGTGTGATTTTGTCGCCTGGTAAAACACATTAGCCTAAACTGCGGGGGAGGGATTAGGGAAAAAAAGAGATTCATTTTCACCAAACTCAGTTTGTAGTAAAGTGCTCTTAGCTGTTGCTTGTTTGCTGCAGTACACTTTTTACAAAATAAAGCAACTTTTAACAGTGTTGCTATTTTGAATTGAACCTCCATGGTACAGGAGTGCTCTTCTCTATATGGACCATATAATTTGTCTTTTGTATGCTTGCTGTCAGATAGGAAATAACACAGTACATTGGCTTATAACTGTAAAACATCTGAAGGATTTTTTTTTATTTCTGTCCAAGAAAACCTTTAATAATGGTACTTCTATATCCAGAAGTCATAAATACAGAATTATACTTCTGATTTCCTTTTAAAGCAGCCTTTCTCCCATGGGGGTAGGGTTTTTTCTCTAGCTGGGTCTATGAGTTAATAGTGAAATTTGCTTCCATCCTCCCCATACCCCTCCTTCTGACAAACATTTGTAGTTTTGGTTTCAAGGTTTTGGATGCAAGTTTAGCTTGATAAGTCATTGGTGATTTCTCCTGGTGATTTCAGTCACAGCACAATTCTGGCCAGTCCCAGTCCTACACTTCCCAGTTCTGATACCACACTACTTGAGACTTTATATCCTGGCTACCCTGGACACTGGGTGATGAGGAATCAGCCTCTTTTACAGTTTTTTTACTGTTTTACTGTTACTAATCAGCCTCTTTTACAGGATTCACTGCATCAGTTTTCAGCACTCTTCCAGCCTTCTGACAAGAGTCTGGGAACCAAGAGCCAAAAATTTAGACACTTCTAGTGTGTTTCAGGAAAGAACACACACAATTCCAACACAGCATTGTATTTTATTTTAAATAAATGAAATCCATTTGTAGGAGGTCAACCATGCAATGTAGCACACGTAGAAATAGGTGCAGTTCCTATGTTCCTATGAAGTATCTGAACTTTTTTCCCCTACAAAGAAGCTATTTAGTCAAATTTAATACACACAGAAATCTCAGACAGTAAATATGGCCTGGTAGAGCTATTATCACCTGATGCTGCAACTCTGGATCAAAGCCCTCCCTTGGCCACTTCCAGACACCTCCCTATTTCTATCTTTTTTCCCTGTGTGATCATTTGAGTGCCAAACTGCTAGTTGGATAACCTCATGGTGTTAGTGTTACCCAGTTTGGTGTGTCTCATTCTAAGCTCCAGTTAAACTCAAAGGCAGGCTGGGAAAACAAACTCTCTCCCCTATGGAGCTAGTCAAGTTATTTATCACCAGCCTTTTCCAGCTGCAGTTCTGCTAGTCCAAGGCCTAAGTAATTAGGCAGCACGGTTGATTTCTAGTAGGGGTCACGTATGTGACCTTCCACTAGCAGCTCATGAAACCTGCAGGATAATAAGCAGTGTAACTAATTGAAAAACCAACCTGCAGCAGAAGGCTAAAATCCTTACAGTAGCCCGTGGCTATTAAATGTAGTGCTGCTGCATACATTTTGCATTATGGTAAACAGACTTTCTTCAGACACGTTAGGTAAGACACGGCATATACAAATAATACAGAAAACAGACACCACAAGAGTGCTTTAATTATAATTTCAGAAAAAAAATAAAAATCCTGTTGTTACAAAAGAAATGTAATACTAGAGCACTGGGAGTGTAGATAGTTTGTTCTCTTCGTATTTGTACACGGAACAATGTAGGAGCTTTACCAAGCGCAAACCTGATATGTGCCAAGCTTTGTTCTTTAGAGTTGAATTAAGGATGTTTTCACAGTCCGAGTTTCCAGTTCAGCTCATTATTAATGACTTTCCATCTTTTTGTTCATGCTTCCAAGGATGGTGGTTTTATGTTTTTCTTGCTCCCCTCTTAGATGACAGATTTCCATCTGCAGTCAAGTCGTAACACTGGATGTAGCTTACGTGCCACTGCCAGTGCACAGTGAGGGGTCATGGGTCTTAATTAATGCAGCTTTGTTTACTCCAACAGTGGTAAACTTAAGTGTACAGTGAGAGATGGATGCAAATAGAGAAGCTGACATAGCGCTCATTCATTTGGGGGAAAGGCCAGTTATTAAAGCTAAGGAGGAGAAACAGCCAGTTTTCTAGAAGTGGGTTCAATGGGCAGACACTTGGGAGATAAACTGTGTTGCTGTATGTGCCACTGTAGCTGCCTATGAGAGGTGTCAAACATGTTTTGAGACTACTTTGGAGAGACAGGACCAGACTGACACACATAGTTCTTCAAGTTAGTAATACACAAACCACAGAGTGGCAATGTGAACTTTAAAAAAAAAAAATCAAGTTCCTCCTCATTTCTGACTGGGTCCCTTTGCTATTTTAGCTCTGCAAGCTGTCCGTAACTCCTGCTAGACCTACTATAAGAAGAGGAAGGGCGATTCAGTCTCACAGTGTGGTATGTCAGAGAGATTGGGAGTGGTTTGATGGACTCACTTGAAATGTACCTCAGATAGGGAGAAGGTTTTATGAAGAAAAGCTGTGCAGGTTGGATAGGAAAAACGGACCGATGGAAGGAGCACTGGTAGGTACAATCTACTGTATAGCATGCTGTAAGTGTTGAAGCACTTCTTTTAGATAACAAACAGAATGAAACAAGGCCATTTTTCTTGGCTTTTACTGAAAAAAAGAAACTTTTTAAAGGTAAACAGCTGAAGGAGGCACAGTCATGTGTTAAAAAAAAAATAATCTCTTCATCCAGTAAAATCTACTGTACTGAGATTCTTCACAAAGTGTTGAGGGAGAACAAGAAAAGGAGGAAGACAGTTGCACTGCCCCCACCTTCTCAAAGGTGACAATCCCTTTTTTTCACCCAACCAAGAGAATGAAAAAACTTTCATTCCTCCCACTGCTGCAGCCCCTGTGAATGAAGGCAGGCAACACTGACTTAATGACGTTCACAAGCAGTTGAGACTGGCCACCCCAACCCCGTAGGAGATGCTCCTCAGTTCAGGTGAGGAGAAAAAGATGAAAACCATTGCTGGTGCCCAGCAGAGCTGACAGCAGGCATTGCCATGGACTACCTCTGCTCCTAGGCCCTTTACTTGCTCTCCAGAACACTTGAGAAAGAACAGGACACCTGCTATAAACACAATCACTTCCCTGGCTTCTTCCCTTTCACAGGCCTTAAGCTCCCCCCCAAAACCCACCACCCCACTTTTGACCAAAACCCTTTGTTATTGGCTTGCCTCTGAAGACGACAGAGATTCCTGGTTCTCCTTTGGGCACTAGAGCCTTCTCTGGGCCTTCCCACTCCCACTTTTGGAAAAGTGACTCTGTCCCAACAACAGGATCCCAGCAGTAGGCATACTTGGAAAAGCTGCTGCCAGAAGGCTGCTCTCTATTTCTGGATGCAGGAATACTGAATTAGCTCATGATTGTTAAAATGTGCCTCAGTGGCAGCTTCCCAGGGAGGCTATCATTTCTAAAACATAAATGAACTTTCATTTTTATCCTTTTCTTCAAGTGTGAAAATATTGTGGATTGTTTTCTGACACCTAAGAAAGTTTGAGGGAAATGGGGAGCTAGGAAATCCTGAAACAGGGGAATTATTTTAAAACCGTTGTCTTACTGGATGCTTTCATGCAAATTTTTATCACTAGGTAACACAACTCAGCCAGATTCAACATCATGCAGATCCCGGACACAGCAAGCATGAAAATAGTAAATGTGGTTTTCTCAGTGGGCCGAGACACAAAACAATCCACTATGTTGGGGCAGGGCCATGCATCGCACTTCACCAGGCGAGGCATCTGGTACCCATCATACATGTAATAGAACACGTACATGAAGACTGCTTCAAAGACGATCCTGAAGAAGATGCTGCTGGTATACGTCCACCACAGCGGGCCCCGAATGTGAATCTTTTCATTTTTCAGCTCTTCAATATCAATTTTCTCACCATTTCTGAACCGCCTTTTCTTCTCATGTCTGGTGTAAGCTACGTGCATGGCCACCAGCAGCGCAGGTGTAGAAACAAATATCAGTTGCAGGGCCCAGAGTCTGATGTGAGAGATGGGAAAAAAATGATCATAGCAAACATTTCTGCACCCAGGCTGAAGTGTGTTGCAGACAAAATCTTGTTGTTCATCTCCCCAGACTCTCTCTGCAGCCACAACCAGGATCATGATACGGAAGATGAACAGGACTGTGAGCCATATCTTCCCAATGCTGGTGGAGTGCTTATTTACGCCTCCTAAAACGGCCTGCAGAGTTCCCCAGTCCATCTTCTGTTCTGTGTCCTTTTACCTGCAGGATGACATGATACATCAAATGGTCAGTTTTCAAAGGGTGAAGAATCAGCTCTAAATCTTCCACAAATGAGAGGACTTCCTAGCACTCACCCAAGGGTCATAGGCAGATGCAAGTTACATTCATTCATGTCACCCATGTGTTTATGGATTCAAACAGCTTATTAAACTCTCTCCTTCCATGTATTTATGATGGGACAAGCATACCTTGATTTATTCCTCAAGAAGGCTTTGGGCAGGAAGTTAAGTTACATCTGCAAATACATTTCCTCCATGCACTCTCTATGCCTTCTTTCCCTTTCTTGAGATATTTCCCTTTCTGTGGTTGACTCTCATTGTGTTTTGCCACTCAGTGTTATTTCCCAAAGCAACAGAAATTACTATCACTGCATGTGTTAAGGCCACATCTAGACAAAGTAGATATTTCTTTAGTAGTTTTCATCAGATTTCTTTGCCCATGCCACAGCCCTAGAAGGCTGGGCTGGTGCTTTCTTTGCCTCCGACGTAAGTACTACTTGGCCTTCTTCAGCAGAAGCCCTCGCTCCTCCCAGGCACCTCCAGGAGGCCTCCAAGGCTTTCTGCTGCCCTTTTAGTGGCAGGCCCTTCGTCTCAGAAGTACAGCATTTGATTTTGCCAACACTGCTGAGAAGCCTCAAGCCAGCTCTGTCAGGGCTGGAGAGTTGGGCAAAGAGGAACTTGATGAAGTTCAACAAGAGCAAGTGTCGAGTGCTGCACCTGGGGAGGTCGAACCCCCTGCACCAATACAGGCTGGGGGATGACCTGCTGGAAAGCAGCTCTGCTGAGAGGGACCTGGGAGTCCTGGTGGACAATAAGCTGACCATGAGCCAGCAATGTGCCCTTGTTGCCAAGAAGGCCAATGGTATCCTGGGGTGTATTAAGAGGAGTGTGGCCAGCAGGTCGAGGGAGGTTATCCTCCCCCTCTACTCTGCCCTGGTGAGACCCCACCTGGAGTACTGTGTCCAGTTCTGGGCTCCCTGGTTCAAGTAAGATGAGGAACTCCTAGAAAGAGTCCAGAGGAGAGCTACTAGGATGATAAAGGGACTGGAGCATCTCCCCTACGAGGAAAGGCTGAGAGAATTGGGCTTGTTCAGCCTGAAGAAGAGAAGACTGAGAGGGGATCTCATCAACACATACAAATATCTTAAGGGCGGAAGTCAAGAGGACGGAAGCAGTCTGTTTGCAGTGGTGTCCAGCGACAGGACAAGGGGCAATGGGTGCAAACTGAAACATAAGAGGTTTCAGTTGAATATGAGGAAGAACTTCTTCACTCTGAGGGTGGCAGAGCACTGGAACAGGCTGCCCAGGGAGGTTGTGGAGTCTCCTTCTCTGGAGATATTCAAAGCCCGCCTGGATGAAGTCCTGTGTAGCATGCTCTAGGTGAGCCTGCTTTAGCAGGGGGGTTGGACTAGATGATCTCCCGAGGTCCCTTCCAACCCTTACGGTTCTGTGATTCTGTGATATAGAGCACAAACCAACAGGCAAAGGAAGATACCGCAGAGCCTGCCCTTCCACATTCACTGTTCTCACGGAAAAAGAAGACAAGCAGAGCCATAGAGTTAGGAGGAAAAAGCCCCCAGCTAAAGAGTTTATGTGGACTCTCTAGATCCTATCATACCCCAGCAGAATAAACAGGAGGTCAAACTTCAGGGAAGCTCCATTTCAGCTTTCTCCCCTTCCTCCTACTCTTGAAAACTAAAAATCTACACTCTCTGCCCCTTTGAAAGTTAAATGTAAGTTTT
The DNA here is from genome assembly GCF_000687185.1 of Egretta garzetta. Lineage (NCBI taxonomy): Eukaryota > Metazoa > Chordata > Aves > Pelecaniformes > Ardeidae > Egretta > Egretta garzetta. The sequence continues at coordinate 1,315,419 of NW_009258651.1, forward strand.
GAGGAAGTCAGAATTCAGTCTCGGGGCTCAGCTTTCACTGATTGCAGCCATGTGGAAACTCTCACTGAATCGGATAAAACACTTTGAAACCAGAGCTGGGAACTTGCATAGCTGGTCCATCATCTTTCAAGGCCAGGGCTCAAGCTGGCTGTGTGAGAGAGGACACTGACCATGGGTAAGAGCTCCGTCTCCTCTTGGTGCAGGCTGTGTGCTGTGGGGAGAGCGGGGTACCTTGCAACACCACGTTGGTCCAAGTTTTTTAAATCTCTCATTCTCACGTAACAGAGGAAAAGAAAAAAAACCCTCAAAATTTCTCTGCCCTGATGTAGTTATAACACAACTAAGGGACTAGCGTGCCCTGACACATACCCTTGGTACGAGGGCCTACCTTGTACAGGCAAGCCTTGAGGCAAGAGGGAGAGGTCAGATTTACTGTCATGAAGAAAGGTAAAATTGGGTAAGACCAAAAAAAAAAAAAAAAAAAGCTTTGAGAAGCTGGCTGGAATTCCTTAGACTTCTCCTGTTTGGTCTCTGCCGAAACTGGCAGCATTTTATGCAACTTTTGACGCTGATCTAAACTCTAGGCTATGATCAGATATCTGCATCTTTCCGTTAAGAATGTCCTCATGTCCGTTGCATAGTCATTAAAATAAAGTCAATGAACCCTTCACAAGGGGCTAATCAGAACTGATGGAAAGTATTTGAAGTGTAAATCCCAGTGGGATGAGCAGCCTGGGCTCCAAGTGCTGGCTCACACTGCAGTTCTGAACCAATGCTGCAAGTTTGGGGGGGGAAAAACAACATTTCTCCCTGCTCATCTGCCGCTACAGAAACACTGAAATTGCCTGTAGGGACCCAGAGAATCGGCCGGGACACTCACCCTGCCAGCCAAGACATCATTTGATGGGAACCTCTCGGAATCCCCACTTTGTGGTTACAAGCGGGACGCCTTGAGAGAGCTCCCAGCCGA
>NW_009258651.1:1317061-1324757 GCF_000687185.1 Egretta garzetta
CAAGGGACGAGCCTCGGGCAGAGCGGGCTCGGTGCGCTGCAAATGCGGCCCTGCGCCGGGACCAATTCCCAAACGTTAGCAGCAGACACGTTCCGGAGGGGAAATCCAGCCTCATGGGTCCCTCCGAAAATGCCCTGGTGCTGTGGCAGCCCGAGGAAATTGTCACCGCGGGCCAGTTTGGACAACAGTCAGATACAATGGAGCTCCCAGAGGCTTTCTGTAGGGTGAGGCAGGGCTGGAGAAAGAAAACCTCAGAGACCTTCTTAGATGGCTTGAGTTTGGAAGACAAGGAACAGATAAACTACCTGCTAATTTGATACCAACAAATTGAATGATCTTGGTAGCCAGGTGTAGGGAGAACAAGGGCAGCAAGCAGCTAAAGGCAGGTGAGAAGTAAGACTTAGAGTTGTTTTCCCTTTGAAATCTTGTGGGCTTTCTTACAGCTGTAAGAAACCTTTCTGGTGTCCTCACTAGTGTGCCCAACCTTGATTTCACTGCTACTGCGCAAAGCAGGGGGCTAAACTTGTTTTTGTGAGAGAAAATAATCTAGCACAAAGTATAAAGAGTGAATCAAAGAGGAGTTACTCGCCATGTGGAAAGTCACTAGGTGTTATTTTTCTGGAGCTTGAGCTCTGTTGACAATAAAAAAATTTAAAAATGCCTCTTCTAGTTACAGTGTCCTTTAACGCCCATCTTTAAGGAAGGCCTCTGAGGATGGAGGCCATGGCCAGCCAGGCATGAGTTTGTTGGATCAGCACGGCAGCCCTTACCTTGGGCTGCGACGGTAACAGGCTCGGGCCTCAGCCCGCGCTTCACCCACAGCACCCAACCATGAATGACTTCTACTAATGACGCTTGATTACAAGACAGTAGAGAGTCTCTGCTTTTTAAAACACTGTGACCAAAAACCCTACCAGAAAAGAATGCGGCGTTAAACAGGGTGTGTAGGAAAGCTAGAAGGTGGTGAAATGCTATGCGTGTGACTTGTGAGATAATAAAAACCTGCCTAAGTATACAAAAGTACTGCTGAAAACAGTGTGTTTATTTCTGCGTAGTGAAGATCAGTCCTGTGTCTTGCACTTAGTACTGAGCCTGGTTTTATGAGGCGTGTCTGGAAGTAGAAATGCTTTCATCAGTAGGGATTTAAATAAAATTTAAGCTTGATCTAGTAATTTGTGTAGATAACAATTACAAGAAACTAGAACTTGTGTGTGTATCTGCAAAATGGCAAAGTGAATTTGGTTTTGCTCTCAGAGGTTTAGAAAATGAAGTCAGATATGTAAGATCTTTAAATAATCTAAGAAGAAATGTCTGGAAGAATCAACTATGTTTTATAAAATAATACCCAAGCTTGATAGTGGTAAGTGTAAATGCTTGAAAGAAACCCACAGCTCGCGTTGCTCAGTACTGCCGCAGCGGTTTTCATTTACAGCCAAACAAATCTATGGTAAAGCTGAGTTGCTGCCTTCACTTCCCTTCATTTTTGTTTGCTTGGTGGTATGTGCGAGGAAGTATGTAATGCTTTATTTGGGAAGGAGAGGGGAATCCTGGCAAGGAATCCTGACAGAGCGCAAATCCAGGGGTGCAGGCTTATTGCCTATGCTTTGCTTAACACCTGGCTGGTTGGCAGGAGGTGCGAGGTGCGAGAGCCAAGTACTAACAACTCCGGCATCGGTAAAGGTTCAGCTGCAAGGAAGGGTTATCCTGGTAGCACTGAAGGTGATGAATGTTACAAAGTGTGTATTCATGTACAAAACATTGATTCTCGTGGACTGTAAAGTAATGTGAAAATAAAAGCTTCATAAAAAATTGGACAATAAAACACCGTTGTAACTTTCTCAACACAGAAACAGGTTTTAGCTTATTTCAGGATAGCAGAAATCTTGGCATCATCTTCCAGTAATGTCTCAGGGCTTTCCAAAGGCTGTGTCTGCATGTCTTCAGGCAACAGCCCCCAGGCACCTCCAGAGGCTCTGTCTGGATCTATACTTTTAATAGCCCTTGCTTCACTCTCTGCTCTGCCTAACCATGTTTTGATGTCACCTGTATCTGGATTATAAAAACATTTAATATTTATCCCATATATATCTCAAAATCCACAAGAGCCTGGAGTAATTAACTGAATAGCTTAATTATGTGTGGAGGAAAAAAAAATTGTTTCATTTACTGCAAACCTGCTCTTCTATAATTTCATGGGACATTCCTGAGTCCTCACCACAGGAGCAATAGCTAGTTGTCTTTCCCTGTTCACCTCCTCCACGAATGCATAAACTTCTGTCATATCCTTTCTCCATCCTTTTTGTTCTGTGCTGAAAGGCCTGAGTTGCTGAATCTATGCCATGCAGGAGCTGTTATATGTCTTTATTTTCCTTGTCAGAACTTTTGTGCCTTTTTCACAAGAGCAGTCCAAGTACCTGTACAGTTTATATGTGCACAGAGCAATGCTTTCTGTTGCATTATGCATCATTTTCTAGTCATCCCTATTTACTTGTTTTCATTTTTCAAGACACCTCAAAGCAATAAGCTGACTTTTCATAGTCATTCCAAGATTCTTTCCTAAGCGTTTCTAGAAACTAGAATAGTACCTCCTGGGGTACACATGTGCCCATAGGTTTGACTAGGTGTACTTTGGATTGATTTTCTCACTGTGTATTAGTTTGCACCAGCAGACACTGAGGCTCATTTGCCATTTTATTATCCAGTTACTCACACTGGATAAGATCTTCTGCTAGTCCTCATGGTTGGGTTTAGTGTTGACTACCATGAAGCATCACTTTTATAATGTGCTATTCACAAGCATTTTGATTTTTGCTAATTCACCTGTGTAGCAACCTCTGTATTAATAATTCTTGCTTAAAATGAGGCTCTTTCAACACCTAGCAGGTTACTTGTTACTTGTCATGCACGATGGTTGTTAATCAATTGGAAATGCAGCTATTGACTCAGGTCATACCTTGGAAATAGTTTTCATTTCTTTGAGGCTGAGCTAAGCCTGTGTTACACCTGACATTTTTGCACTAACATCAGCAATGAAAGCATCTTCCCAGTTCAACTCAGCATGTGTAACCAGTTTGTCTCTGCATTTACTTTTCAAACACCCATTTTAGTCATACTGAGACCAAAACCACCACTTGTTTAGCCTTTGAGCAAACCATTTCGTCTCCTTCAATATCTTTACACCCATATTAGTGTCTGAAATAGGTACCCAGCCATTATTTTCATGTTCACTTTAATTGCCCCCCCAACCTTTAAAAAATAAGCCTGAAGTGTTGTTGGCAAGATCTAGTTTAATATACATACATGTTTTTAGGAGCTCAAATCCATAAAGCTGTAGCTTGCGTGTCTACTAAACACGACTGAATTCTTAAAGCTTACACAGCCACCATGCTCGGTACACTCTGCCTCCTCCCTCCCCACACAGAAGAAATGGGCTCATGTGCCATTTTCAAGGAACATTTTATTTACAAAGAACAAACCTTTATTGTTTGACATACATACTTGGTTTGCTACTTCATCATCTTTCAGCATTTTTAACAGTAAAATGTTAATTTGATAAAAAATACCACCGTGGTTAAGTGCTGCAGGAGGAAGATCAGAGAATGTGAGGCTGGTCTGAGTGGGAAAACAGACCTCAATGTGCTTTTTATACCCAGCTTAATGTAAGGGCTGCAAAGATCCTGGTTTATGTCCATCTTGCTGCAGGTCACCCTCACTTCTCTGGCCACAGGCGTCAATCCCATGATCCTTACAGTCTCACAAAGCTTCTCTGTCAGACAAAGCTTAAGACCACTGAAAAAAGAACCCAGTGCAGAAGACATCAACCTTTTATTTATGTTTACTGCTCGGTTCAAACAATTCAGGAGGCTTCTGGAGAGGAACACAGCACCTAGTTTACTTCCACAAGTTAGAGCCGTCTTCTACCAGACTGTTTCTCAAAATTATTGTCCAAACTTACTCCACAACACAGCATAGGCCCTGTCTTTTCTGTTGGTGAAATCTTGGCTGTGCAGGATAATAAAGAGGTTAAACAGGTTTCATCATTTAATCCACCTGTAAAAAAAAAACCAAACAACAAAACCAACAGTGTGACACTTTAAAGCGACACTTAAAGTGACACTTTAAAGTCCAAGTAGCTGCCCACTCCCTTGTTTCACCCCCCTGTGGCAACTAGAATTTACATTGTTAGTGGCTGTTTGCCTTTTCTCCCTAATTTGAACAGATTCGTATGGTTGCCTCAACTTCCCAGGTTCTTCATCCAAGTCCTGCAGCTCCAGAGACACCTTCCCAGGCTGGCGCCTGTTCCCTCATGGGGGGCACCTGGCAGGCCCAGCTCACTCATCCTGGCCAGCCTTGCAGTTCTCAGGGTCTCCACTGCCGCTGGCCCTGTTTGTGCACAAAGGCTCAAACCCCTTCATGGGTAAAACAGAGGTGGTGGATAAGACCCCTATTTCCTTTCTGTTGCTCAACAAAATGTTTTGGGAGAGGGTAGCAGAGCCTCATGTGAGAAAGGTGGCATGATACCTTTCCACAGAGAGCGTCCCAGTTCACCAACAGCTGTATCACGAAGATGCACCCTAGGGCCAGGCACTGACAGGCAGAGGAGGCTTTATAAAGGAGGGTCATGATTTTCTTTGCTTCTGGGAAGGTGCTTTTGACTGTCCCTCACAAATAATTTCTCCCCAAAGGAGAGGGGTGTAGGGTACAGGCCAGAGCTAGGGGCAGACCTTACTTTTGGCTAGTTCCCACCCTTCACCATGCATATTACAGGTCTGTAAACGAACTGATAGGCAAAGTTTCATCAGGTTTGCCAAGAACGCTTTAATCTTTGATGATTATCTGAGGCAGGGCTTTGTTGTTCTGTATCTCTTGGAGCACACAGAGCATAAAAGAAACCCGCATTAGCTTACATATTCACAGATAAGAATGGGAAGAAGCCAATGAGAGAAATCAATGGCAAATGCTGGAGCCTGAGGAGAGAAATTGCTGAAGGCGATATTGATGAGCAGCCATAAAAGCTGCAAAGTACAAGGGGTAGTGCCAGTGAAGGCTGAGGAGAGGCTGGATGCCAACAGTGGGAGAAGGACTGATCCTGTATGCCCCACAGAGAAAAGGGGAAGAGGTGGTGGGAGGGGAGCACTGGAATTAAAATTTCTGCTGTGAGTCGTTGGTCTCAGTGACAGGAGCTCAAGAGGAATGGAGGGGAGAGCAGGCGCTATCCGAGAATGGTGTATGATTCCTCAATGGAAAGTGGACTGGATTCACATGGTTTGCATTGTTTTAATTCAATCCAAATAAAGTACATTCTCTTGTTCCTTTTGTCAATATTCAAATCACTATGTGACTAATCCAGTAGAGTCTGCTGAGGTCTCAAGTGCAAGTCTTGAATCGACTTAAAACAAGGATAGGATGATTCAGTAATGACCTCGTTGCGCCTATGTAGTCATCATATTAACCAAGTCATTTCTTGAATGCAAATATATAATGAGAAACATTTCCTCTTGCTAAGCTAGACAAAGGAGTTGAACTGGGTTTGGGAAGGAAGAGTCATGAGGAACTAAGGGGGTGCATTTAAAAACTCATGCTGATAAAAAAAAAAAAAAAAAAACGAAAAGCAAAGCAGTGGCTATTACAAAGAGCTTTCCAGGCAGAAGCTACAGTCAAGCCCACACCAACAGATCTGTGCTGGATTACAGCTGTGACTTGGAGACCATGTGTCTGCGTGGTGCTTTCAGTCAGCTGCAATCCCAGGGTCCTTTGGGTGGCACCCCCATGCCCAGTGCCACTCACTGGAGCAATGTCCCTGGGAACTTACCTGTGAAGCCGTATGGGATGCATCTGGGCAGCATCCCAGGAAATAAGGAGAAGTCAAATTACCAAATGCCCGCCATTTGTTTTTTCATTCCCTAGTTTTTCTGCATTCCCCGTTTTTAGACTTTTTTCCTGGAAATTCAACTACTTGTCAAGGAGCACCTGTCGCTCATCCCATCAGATGGCTCCTTCACATGTCAAAGCCAAGCAGTTCTTTACTTGTGGGTATTCAAGAACAAGGGCTCCATCTCCAGTGAGGGGTGAAGATAATTTAGCATTCTGCAAGGGGGTTATGCGCATAATTTGGAGAATGCTCAAAATTTGCTGACTTTTGGCAGCTATCTATACTCAGTGGAACAGATTAAAAAAGAACACGGCGTGACAGGGTGAGATAATGGTGCAGATTGGGGAAAATCTACAGTGCCTGCAGACCTGTTGGGCGCTGAAGCACACAAAGCTACGTGTAAAGCTGGCACTAGTGCCCCTGTGCAAAGACAACATCAGGAGAGCTCCTGTCATGACAGAAAACCAAGCAGGCAGCTTGCATGCTCAAGCTTGACTGCTGTTAGTCAATGGGCAACAATTTGGAGCTGGAAAGTCAACAGAAATTATGCAAGACTGTGAGGCTCTGCATTGTACAGGAAATAATAAAGGAAGCTGAAGTAGGCTTCAGGAAGACCTGTTTGGCCAAGGGCCTCTGAGTGTATAATGAAAAAGGGTATATTCCCAGATTATACCTGTACCGGCAAGGTCAATGGGAGCCTGCCACAAAAAGTAACAGAGGTTGCACTGGGAAACTACAAGCCACGGGGAACTTCAAAGAACGCAAAATAGGTGAGGTAGCAGTATCTGCCCAGATCCACTCCTCCTCTTCAGGAGTAGTGCTTTTTGCGTGACATCTATGATTCATTCATCAATGTCTGTGCTGGACACCAAACAGCATTAAGGAAGAATTCAGGTACCATCTACTCATCGATGTTCTACAAACTTGAAAAGATACCAGCAATGATGTATATGCTGCCTCATACCTAAGGGGAAATGTTACCAGCAGAGTGAGGAGTGAAGTCAGCTTGCTGGAATGATTCTGCTGACCTGAAACGACCAGACACAAAACCAAATAGCAAAGTAGACAGAAATGCTGCTGAGCTGAGGGCAGCTTCCTTTGTCAGAGGAAGGCAGATCCTGCTTCACCGGGCTTTGGGGGAGGTGGGCTGGACCACAGCACAGTATTGCTGCTTGGCAGGACTCTTCTGAGTTCTATGGCATATGCAAACCCCAGGCTAGTAGCCAAGTCTGAGATAGTGTATTTGATATGTAAAACCTGAAAAATAAACACAGCAGTAAAAACAGGGGAAATATTAGATACCTTGCTAACCTCAGTAAAAAAAAAACAAACACCTTCTTACTAAAATAATTTTTCTGCAGTTGACTAGAATGTTCATGGACCAGTAAGTGAGACCCTTTTCATGCCCAAATTTTTCTGGTTTTGCTACGTTCCTTTTCTGCATTTCTACAGGTGATAAACAAATGTTCACTATAAATAGATATATTTAAGGGCTAGATAATGATCAATGCTTATGGTTTATGACCCTCACTGATAAATTTGGTCTGCAATCGGAGATAACAGCTAGGGACTGAACCAGCGGTTCGTGAAAAGAGTCAGTAATTTATGGCAGTATAAATCATTGTGAACAGCCACGGGAAGGGTGAAGTGGTGGTTGGTTTGTCTTCATCAAAGTTTCATAGCCCTTGTCTGTAACAGGTTGGAAAGGGATAAGGATGTTGGCTCTTCCTTGGCTTTATGCAATAAGAGGTGGAGAACGCTTTGAACATGGCAGTATCCTTGGGGTACAAAGGCTGCTGGTGAGGAAATCCCTGGAACTCTTTC
>NW_009258651.1:1324892-1333149 GCF_000687185.1 Egretta garzetta
TTCCCTGGTAGTCTGAATTGTCTGATTGCTATTTTAGGCTCTCCCTGACATCTTTACAAACTTTGCATTTGTGCTTCCCAGTCCTGACTTTCCTAAGAGACACTTTTCCTTGCCTGAAGGACAGTGTCTTTCCAGCTCTGTCACTCTCCCCAATCTTTTTGTCAGCAGCTGCCACAGGCTGGAAAAATGAGAACTTGTCTTGCTTCTGCATTTCTTTTTGTTGAGGACCACAAAGGCCCTGGCATGCAGAATAATCCCAGAGAGAAGAAAAGCTGTTCCCTGCGCCTGACTCAGACAGTGGAAGGTGACTTCCAAGCTCTTTGGGGAGACAGTTGTAGTGGCTGATGTGAAAGGAAAAGATAAGCTGCAAACTGCCAGGATGTTCCCTGAAAGATCTCTCCAGGATTTCTGTGCAGCTGCAGGTGCGTTTGACCTGCACAGAACCAGGGACAGGAGCTCAGGAGGTTATCGAGTCTGAACTTAGACTGAATCAGCTGGACTTGGACCAAGCCAAAGGGACCAGTTCATTCAGGAGTGGAGCAATAATTACTGCTAAATTAATATAAGGAAGGAGTCCTTGATTTCTGTCTCTAAAGGGTGGTGGGGCCCCAGGGAAGGTAATGTTCCAGGTACCAGTATCCCTCCACCTGGCTCATCATCATGCTGCTGATGGCAGAGGTCCCAGCAGAGCCCATTGCAGAGAGCTGTGGGAAGGGACCTTGTAGACACAGAAGAAACAGAGCCATCATGCCAAGAAATGACAGAGAACCATGCAGCATCTCCTCAGAAATGCCACTGAGATTGTTCCTAAGCAATGTATGCATTCAAGTTTACAAAAACTCCAAGCAGAGACAGAAGTGTCCCTTTCAACCAGCACCCCAAGAGAAAGAAAAATTAATCCCCTTGGGTCAGGAGTGTTTCTGCCTCTGCTCTCCACTTTCTTTAAGTACACCACAAAGGGATTTGCTTCAGGCAGGGAAAGGTGGACACCCACTGTCTTTTGCAATGTTTGCATTACCCGTGTACTCTCAGTACTTGTGCTAAAAGTCAAGGGTTCCAGCTAAGCAGGTACCTGGTGACTTGCTGGCATATTTTAATGGGTCTGTATATAATTTCTTTCTTTAAGAAATAAATTTCTGACAGATTGCAGCTCCCTCTTATTTGAGATTCTTTCTCAGCACCAAAATGTGCCTGCTTGCTGAGTGGTTCCTGTATGAACTGACTTTTTAATGAGTAAATGGTAGGTGGCAGGATAAATTGACTATGGGGGGAAAAAAAATCTCTTGCTTTGTTATTTGACTACATGATAGCGTAACATTTTGAAAGAGAGGTTGGAGGGATTTGGGACACCCTCAAGAGGAAATGCCCAAACCCCACACATTGAGTACATGCAGTGCTGTGTTAGCTGGGACTTCCTTACCAGATCCCTCTCTTGGCTCAAGAGGGAGACCATTGCTGTACTAGGGTGCCTGCCAAGAGAGCCCCAGAGTAACTTCCAACCCATTTTGGCAGACTCACTTTTGTCCCATGCTGCTCTGACTGATCCCAGTGGCAGCCCCAGGCTCACAGTCGCTCTGCTGTCTACTCCTCGGTTCCCTCTTGTCCCCACCTGTGTGTGCAGTCCCTTCCCAGTACGGCACTGTGAAGGACTGGGATGTCTTTCCTGGTCAAGGCAGCACAGGGGAACTGGGTGTTGGGCTGTCTTGGCAAATAGCGATGCCTAGTTGGTTGGGTTTTTTTCAAAAGTAAAGGGCAGGAAAAGGCCATCTCCCAAACATGCTGGGCTTTCAGAGAAAATGGAGAGGAGGGGAAGAGAGGCAAATTTCAGGTCTTGGTGACCCATGGACTGCGGGGTTCAAAGCCAAAATGAGACTGCCAGGAGGCATTCACAGTGGGACTCACTTGCCTCTTAGCACCGGCACGGGGAGCACAGTGGCCCTGCTGGCACGATACAGGCTGGCTGATGGCCTGAGTTGCGCAAGGAGCTTTGTTTGGGCAACAGAAAAATGGGATTAAAACAACCTTACAGCAACTCTGTATGTGTCTAACTTGTGGAAAAGATGTAAAATAAATCAGGCCTAAACCACACAAGATATTTTACCGCTAGGCATTTTATTGTTATGGGTAGAGTGCCAGGCCAGGGTGCTCATAAATCAATTGCAATAGTTTCTATTATTTCAAAAGAGATAGAATCTACTGGAAATTATTCTGATTGACAGCATTTATGTGAAGCTACAAGGAAATTCCAGGCAAGATCAGAATGTGCAGAGTTTCCAGTTCCCATCAGGGATTGCAATTTCTGTTGAAACACTTTGTTTCCAAACTGCAACCCGCAATCTCAGGTGAAGTCATTCTTCCTTGTGTCAAGACATGTTGTGTTGTCGTGTAGCCTATTGTACATCCTGGGAACAGGAATTTTGCCTGTAAATCAGCAAAATACACATGCATGTCTATAACTTCAGAGACACGAAACGTTGGCATAAGAAACAAGGCTGTTCATGCCCTTTTAGCTATGCACAGCTCCAGCTGGCCTGCTTAATTGGATTTGCATCTCTTTTTTCTTTTCTGTGGCACTCAGTACACTTTCAGCACTACCCACTAGTGTAATGGCACTGCCTGCTGATGTGAAAATCACAGAAAGATCACTAAACCCAGCTAAATTAATTTTTCTTTTTCCTTTTCCTCATTTGACATGGGCTGTAACAGAGTTGCAGCCACACTCTGGCTTCAGGAACTTGTGCTCCCTTTGAAATTCCAGAGAGCAAAAGAAGATATGAGGAATGTTGCCTAAATACTCTGCAGTAAGCCCTAAAAGCTACTGGCCAAATTTCTGAAATCCAGCACTTTCTGGTAAGCATTATATTTCTATACCACACCCTAGGACCCCAAGGAATGGGTTGTGAGTGGTGTACTCTCACCGCTCTTTCCTGAGGTTAGACCATCCCTCTGGGTGTGGAGCCCAGAAGCTGCTCCTTTGGCATGGAAGGCACTCCCAGAGCTTTTCCTACCAAAACCCGAGCAGATTGCTTTCTTCTAAGAGCAGCTGCTGGTGCTGCTGGTTTAATATACAATGCAGAATCATTGGATTGAATCATGCAGACCCAGGCTGATTCCTCAGTGTGAACCAAAACACCAGAGTGGAGGTAATCAGGGGATTCACTTCAGCAACATGTTCCTGTCCCCGGTTAAAATGCTAATGTAGAAACATCCTTAGGTTTTCCCAAACCCAGCCAAGACTTGGAGATTTTTGCTTTGCTTGACCTGAGAGGACTCAAACCTTGATTCTGCTTCAGATTTGCAGACTGGGCTGTGCAACCTCTCATTTCTGGTATTTACTTCTTTTGCTTGGTTTGTGTGTGGAAAAAAGTAACATTTCCTCTTAACAGATCCATTAGGAAAAAAAGCGTTTGCTGCTGTTTTTTAATCACGTTGAATAGGTGGTTATTCTTCACTGTTTTTTCAGTGGCAAATTTGGATAATGCCTCCCAGCTCTTTGGTGCAGGAGGCTGTACAAATACCAGAGCTGTTAAAAAAACACAAGAGTGAGAGTTAGATTGCTGAGGAGTAAATTGAGCTGGTGAATCATGTGTGAACAGGCGATGTTGCAAGACCCTTTCAGGTTGGGGTCGTGCAGCTGTATCGTCCTTTTCGTCAGTCTCCAGAGGCAGTGGCGGGTCTGAAGAGCTCCCTTGGGTTCCTGAGTACCATGTCTTTGACTGCCAAAACCTTTGATTGCTAATCAAGGTTTTCCTACACAGTGATAAAGGGGTTAGACAGGTTTTGGGATGAGTTCCAAGAGACTATTTAGGTACTTGATGGGATTTAAATAGATGTCAGACACCTACGTTCAGAGTTGCAATAAAGAAAACCCCCCCCCAGCTGCCACCCAGCCCTCCAGGCACTTAAATACACCCGGTGCCTTCCTGCCAGAGAGGAAAAGTGTGTCCAGCAGGTTGGCAGGTCAGGCTCTCCCTCTGGAGGAAGCCCCAGCATCACTTTATGTTTTGCAGTAAGCAGTGGATAAACACAAAAATAATCTTGAGATCAAGGTTACCCCCCTTGAGTGTGAGGAGGGAAACCTGAGTTATGCAGTATTCCCCTTTTATCCCTAATTCCTGTGAAATATCACACAGTCAGCGTGGTTCCAGGTTATCAGTCCCATATGTCTGTGAACACAGGGGTTCTGTGAACACAGGGTGAATCTATTTGGTTTTGGCTGGAATAGCGTTAATTTTCTTCATAGCAGTTAGTATGGGGCTATGCTTTGGATCTGTGCTGAAAACACAAGGATGCTTTAATTATTGCTGAGCAGTGCTGACACAGAGTCAAGGCCTTTTCTGCTCCTCACCCCACCCCACCAGCAAGGAGGCTGGGCGTGCACAAGAAGCTGGGAGGGGGCACAGCCAGGACAGCTGACCCCAACTGACCAAAGGGATATTCCATACCATAGGATGTCATGCTCAGCACATAAAGCTGGGGGAAGAAGAAGGAAGGGGGAGGACATTCAGAGCAATGACATTTTTCTTCCCAAGTCACTGTTACGTGTGATGGAGCCCTGCTTTTCTGGAGATGGCTGAACCCCTGCCTGCCCATGGGAAGTACTGAATGAACTCCTTGCTTTGCTTTGCTTGTGCACGTGGCTTTGGCCTTACTTACTAAATTGTCTTTATCTCAACTCATGAGTTTTCTCACTTTTACCCTTCCGATTGTCTCTCCCATCCCATTGTGGGGGGAGCGAGTGAGCAGCTGGGTGGGGCTTGGTTGCTGGCTGGTGTTAAACCACAACAGCCCCAATGTGGGCTCAAAGGGTTCTGATGATTTTGTCTTCTATCAGCCTCTTCTGCTGAAAATATCCCTTTGAACATAAATAATTATCAGGGATGCCAAAGTAGAACTGAATCTTCAACCCAGAGTTTAAAGCATTTGCTGGGAATTCTAATTTTTGCTGCATTTATTCTGTGATAATACAAATTATTATTATTATTATTACTACTACTACTACTACTACTACTACTACTACTACTCCCTTTGGCTGAGGAACCGTGGGGTCGGAGCCAGGTTCAGCCCCATCTGTCCAGCTGCAGTGTGCGAGACATGAGCGCTCCTGCTCGCTGCTCGAGCCTTATCTGCACTGGGAAACTTTGCAGGGACTGGTGAATTAGTTAAATTTTGACCAGATAAGAAACCGGAAACTGAGTAACTGTGAGCGTGGTATTTTTTCCAGACAGCCTATTAAAGCTCCGTTGGATGCTTTTAACCTGGCTTTTATTATCCCCTGCTAAACACATACTATGTGCCTACCTGGGAGCTGTTTTGATTAAACCCAAGCCGTCAGCCCTAATAGCAGGATTAAATTCTTCCCCCTGTGTCACCAAGGCTAAAAGCTGCCAGAGTCACTCCAGCTTTCACTGTTGCAAATTTCAGCCTCAGGGTCATACAGGGAATTTTACCTGGGCCACAGGGTTCACCAGCTGCTTTTCTTCCCAGGCTTTTCATATATCATAAGCAGCATCAAAGGGCACAGTCCAATTCTCTCTTGATGTCATCATCATGCTTTATATGATGTTGTCGTCATTGTTTTCATTGTTATTTAATAATTGCCTAAATTCCCCAGAAGTCCCCAAGACATCACTGAGATGGGTCGCTGGCCTGAGAATTGCATCACGTAAAAGATAACAAGGGGGTGGTGGTGTAAGATATCAGGAGAAATCAGATTAGCCAGGATTCCACGGTGGTTTTGATAATACAGAAAGGCTGCACCACGCCGCATGCTCCGTTAGGACCATAGCTAGCTCTGCCCCTGGGTCTGAGGGCAGTAGAACAGCCTGATTCCCCCAGATCGGGAGTCATGGCAGGTCAGGAGCCGGCAGGCTGTAAAACCTTCCTGCTTTACTGATCTTGCCGTCCCAAGGCTCCTCTGGTTCACGGGCTCATACACAAGTAAATGGCTACCCAACATTCAAGCCAGCGGAGAAAACGGGCTGTCAGATTTCTTAAGCACCAAACCATTTTAGGGAGCTCTCCCCCTCCTTCTCTAAGTAATAAACTCTTTTCTGTGGCCACCAGAAAATCACTGGAAACAGCAAAAATGGTTGTGAGGCCACAGCTGCACGTCAGCGTGGGCACTTTGGTCCTCACGGCGCTGGGGCAGCATTGCTGCCTGAGGTGGGTGGGCACGGCCTGAACGGGGAATTATTTATCCGGTCAGCAGGTCTGCCATGAGGAGGTAATAGCTGCTGCGTGAAACGGGACCTCATGTTGCAAAAGGGCTGTGCAGAAAGTGGCTGAGTGGCATTGCAGTGTTTTTAAGGAGTTACACCCTTCCTACAGGCCTGGCCCAATCCTGCTGGAATCAATTGGGTTTTGCTGAGTGACAGTGAGGAGCTTTGGATCCAGCCCGGAAGCATCTGCAAGCTTGCAGAAAGTGCCAACGTGATTTTTCACAACATCATCGGGTGGGGGGAGGCTAAAGTAGAAATTCTGGCATAGACGGGTGACCCAGCGGCACAGGCAGGTGGTAGCCGGGTGGTGACAAGACGGAGGGAGTGGCACTCCTGTCCAGATGCCTCTTGGCAGGGACGAGGCAGGGTGCTGACTGGGGCCCTTGCTAGGACCTGACGCTGAGTCAGGGCTCTGCAAGAACCTCTCCCTGTCTCCTCCTCCCACGGACCCACCTGCCCATTGCTCTGTGTGTCAGACGAAGAAGCGCTGGGTGCTTCTGTGCAGAGACACCCACCCGAGCCACCCAGCTGTGCGTGCACGCCGCGGAAGCGGTCACGCTCCACAGCTAGCATCAAGGGTGCAGGGCCAAGCAGGTGGGAAATGGAGAAGCGTTATTTGCACCCCACTCCCATCTTTCTGGGGGAAGCTGGCCAAATTTTGGCTTCTGTGGGAGCTGAAAAGGAGGCCATTCACCTTTACATGCCTAACCTGAGAAACACAAGCCTGGCAACACAGGGCTGTGCGGGGAGATGGATATACGCACTGCCTCTGGCAGGGGAAAGGCTGCTGCGAGGGTAGTGCTCTCGCTGCAGTCAGTGGTGCAAAGTCCCTACGAGGAAGTTTGCTGAGGTGGAGATGACCTCTGCCCACGGGCCCACCCGAGGGGAGAGCAGTGGCCAGCATGGTGTAGGATCTCAGATCCAACAGTCCCTCTGCTTTCAGAGGCCGTGCTTTATGAGAGCACAGCAGAAATTCGTCCATGATGATTGCACACCAAACAACTCAAAATGTGCATGGAGAACTCTTAAATGCCCCTCTGCCTTCCCACCATGGCAAGAGCAGCTCAGTGAGCACAGGGTAATGAAGACAAGAAGCAGCATGACCGCTCTTAACCCAGGTCCCCAGCTACTCCTTTTGCTGCAAATCAATAAACACAGTCTGTGAGCTGGAAGCTGAGCTGTGAGTGATCATTACTCAGATATACACAACATGGAGTCTTCTCCCAGGCTGGCTGGTGGGAACCTCCTCATCTTGACGTGCCACAGTCACCGCAGCAGCAATGGGAAGCACCAGCAAGGCAGCTAGTGCTACTTTATGAAGAACAGAAATTGCACCCATTTTTAAAAAGGGTAGAGAGGAGGCACCTGGGAACTGCTGACCTGTCAGCCTCACCTCTGTGCCTGGGAAGATCATGGAACGGATCCTCCTAGAAGGTATATGGAGGACAGGGAGGTGATTCGAGACAGCCAGCATGGCTCATGGCTTCACCAAGGGCAAGTCCTGCCTGATCATCCTAGTGGCCTTCTATGATGGGGTGACTATATCAGTGGACAAGGGAAGAGCGATGAATGTCATCTATCTGGATTTCTGTAAGGCCTTTGCCATGGTCCCCCACAACATCCTTCTCTCTAAATTGGGGAGATCTGGATTTGATGGGTGGACTGTTCGGTGGATGAGGAATTGGTTGGATTGGTCGCATCCAGAGCGTAGTGGTCAACAGCTCAATGTCCAGATGGAGATCAGTGACAAGTGGTGTCCCTCAGGGGTCTGTACTGGGACCAGTGCTGTTTAATGTCTTCATCAATGACATAGAAAGTGGGATCGAGTGCACCCTCAGCAAGTCTGGAGGGAGGTGATTCTGCCCCTCTACTCTGCTCTGGTGAGACCGCACCTGGAGTACTGCATCCAGCTCTGGGGCCCTCAGCACAAGAAGGACATGGAACTGTTGGAGCGGGTCCAGAGGAGGGCTACAAAAATGATTCGAGGGCTGGAGCACCTCTCCTATGAGGACAGGCTGAGAGAGTTGGGCTTGTTC
>NW_009258651.1:1333308-1348290 GCF_000687185.1 Egretta garzetta
AAGGAAGAAATTCTTTACAATGAGGGTGGTGAAACACTGGAACGGGTTGCCCAAGGAGGTGGTGGAGGCCCCATCCCTGGAAACATTCAAGGTCAGGCTGGACAGGGCTCTGAGCAACCTGATACAGTTAAAGATGTCCCTGCCCATTGCAGGGGGGTTGGACTAGATGACCTCTAGGGGTCCCTTCCAACCCAAACTGTTCTATGATTCTATGAAATAGATTTACTTCAGGAGCACTGCAATAAAGCCTTGGTTCAGTAAGGGAAATACAGGTAATAGTGGTAATAGAAATCATACCAAGCAATTAGGAGCAGAGGTCTGCCTCGTGCTGGCTGTGGCGGTGCTTTCCAACACACCATCATGGGGTGAGGGTGGGCGAGGCACTGGGCCGGCATGGCACGCACCCACAGAGCCTCTGCTGGGCGGAGGGGCTGGGGGAGCTGAACTCGCTCCAACCTGGCAGCAAAGAGCTGGCGGCTGCAGTACGGGGCTGGGGGTGGGGGGTGGATGGTAAGCCCCACTATGCAAAGGGATGAGAGTGGGTTCAGACCATCCTGTGACTGGTCTCATTTGCTTTTAGCGCTTTGGCATGCAGGGTTGCTGGAAAGGGCTTAGGTCAATGGAAAAACAAAGCCAAAGTTGCAGGGGGAGAAGAAGAGAGAGGGATGGAGGAGGGCACGCATGGGGCTGGAGTCAAGGGCTCTTATGTGCAATGGGAGCAGAGTCTGCTGCTGCGCCTGTCCGTAGTCAGGGCTCCCCCCTGTTTCATAGGAAAGCAAGACAGGGGAGTGGGAGGGTGTGCGGAGAACTTGCAAGAGAGCTTTTCCAGAGGCTCTGATTAATCATTTGGCACCGGAGCCTATTTAAGCAATCTCTGCCCCAGGCATAACAAAGGGGAAATCACAGGGTGGGGAGACACGGCAGGGATGGGCAGGGACAATTAAGCCAGCTGCCATCAGAGAAACTGGCTGAACTACCACAGGGTGATGGTGGTGCCAGTATAGTACAAACGGCCTGTCACCTGTCAGAGGTTTGGGAGGAGACCCTCCTCCCCGGGGGATGGCTACCAGGCAGGAGCAAGGGCAGGCACAGAGAAGGGCTGGGAGCGGGCATGCTCTGTGCAGCAGAGCAGCCCCAGCCAGCTTGCCAAGATGCAGGAGATCGGAAACCAAGAAAAGCAGCTCAGCTTTTCCCTGCAGAAAGGGTTAACCACCCCCCCCCCAAACACAGCTGCCTCCCCTACCCAGGCCAGGGCAGGTGATGGTGAAGGAGAAACAAGACACCGAAAGCTGCCATTTCCTAGTGAAGACATCGACTTCAGCTTAGCACAACGGGAGATGAGGAATTATTTAAAGAGGGCCCTGAAACCGTCCGGGACTTTCCTTGGCAGTAACAGAAGTCAGGGGATGTTTCAGATAAAGGAGTGTCCATAATTAGGGTTGCACATAGTGTGAAAACGTAGTGAGAAACATCCCAGCCACACACATCTCGGTCACAACTGGTCCTCCCTGCCGAGCCAATGCCTTAGCACTAGTGAAGCCTTGGATAAGCTCCGGCTCTTTGATTCACAGCCACCCTGAGCGTAGATTGGACGGGGACTCGCACATTTGTTCCTGACCCATCTGGCTGCCAGGACACCCAGCAGGGGGACAGTGTTGCTTGACTGCACCTTACCAGGTCCTGCAACCACACAGGAAACGTCCAAGCAACCCAAACCCATTTACAGCACAGCCACACACAAAGGACCATGTACACCCAGTTTTTTCATTTAAGCTTTGCTCGTTTACCCAGGCTTAAAATAAGAGCAGACCTGGGGCTGATCTTCTAGAAAAGTCCAACTGCTGGAATAAAAACCTCTGTTTGAAAACTTGTAAGCAGGAAATGAAAATACCATACAGAAAACTATTGTCACATCCCCATTTGGGGTTTAGCAGGCCTTATCATAGACCAAGAAAAACTACCCCTCCTCCATTTGAGGCGCCTGAAGGTGTTTTCCAGGTTTATTGACATTCAGCATAGGGCTATTTCATTTTGATTGCTAAAAGTGGTGAGACACAATCAGGCATGATCATTAACAACCTCCATTCATACTCCTTCTATACATGATCTGCAGCATGACAAAAGTCCATAGCTCAAGTTGCTCCACAAAACACAGTTCTGGAACAGGAGTAGCTGTGCCTCTGCACCCTGGGACCAGCACAACCTGAGGCCTGGGCCCTTGCTGTTTGCCTCTGGGAGACTGGGGGGCGATCGGGTGAGGTACAGCCTGAGCACCCACCTCCCTGGTCCTATGAGAGCAGCTCCATTAAGTAAGGATTTAAACCATTGCCACATCGGGATGTGGAGCCTGGAGCAGGAGCCATGAGGAGGCCACCAGGAACAACACCTACAAAGGGAGAAGCTTCTGTAGCACTTCTCACTTCTGCTTGTATTTTCAGTCTGCAGAGAGAACAATACGATCACAGTATACAGAGTTTTGTGTTTATTTTTTCCTTAAGCTTGTTGGTAGACATGTTGGGAAGACTATCAGCAATTTCTTTTCACAACAGCAATTAAAAAAGAAAATGTGCAGCAAAGGCAGGAAAGATCAGGAGTTTGCCAGCAGAAGAGAACAGATAAGTGAGAGGGCTCAGCTCAGGCCCTCATGCAGGGACAGAGCTGACTCCAGGTATTTTGTCTCTCCTGTTGCTTGTGCTTGCACCCTGTTAGGATTCTACTGGTCACACATAAAACAACCAAACAACTCAGACCCACTTACAGCATGGATGCACACAAAGTTGTGCTGGTGGTACCTGTAAGAAAAAGCATGATACAGCAGCAGGAGGAAAACTGTACTGAGTGTAATCTTCTCCTAGGGATACCTGCTCTTCGTTACACTCCTTGAAAGAGCAGCTCCATAATACAAAAACAATGAGGCTAATCCACCTGTACTGGTGGAAAAAAACAAACAAGAGCAACTCCACTGAGGTCAGTGTGTCCATGCCATTTTGACCATGGTGAAAAGCGATCCCAAATAGGAAATGTACTCACAGATGACACCATAGCTAGGGTCTTGTACTTACACCCACCTCTCTGACCTCCAGGGTCCTCTGCTTTCAACAGCACGCCCCTCCCACAAGCACATGCTCCCCTGCACTCAGGTATGCACCACCATTAGAGTATGGACAACATAACGAGGGCATCAGTACTCTGGCTGGGAATGAGGGGGGTGTATGGGCTATATGTGCTATGGGTGTAAAATCCCTGCTTGAAAAGTTTTTTCATAAGCACTCGTCCTGCTTAAGGTCTCACCAGCATTCACACACAGACTCCCACTTCACCGAGAAAGATTAAAGCGTTTGCCTTTTATTCAGAAGACTCGTTCCATTTCCAGTGATACTTTTCCATGTCCTTCAAACCAAAAAGCCCCTGGTTTCATAACAGCACCATCAGTCTACCACAACAAAAGCAAACAAATCAAAACCGAAGAAGTTCCACGGTGTGATACAGCATGAAGAAACAAATACAGCTAATACATTAGAGAAATAAACATTTACATAAAGTTATGGATGTTGCTCTAAAACTGGCAGTATGCAATTAAAAGATCAGTAAGATTACCAAGTCTGCTAGATGGTTAAAGCAAGTCTGCTTAGGCTCTGTCTATACTGTCATGCTGGTTTTAGGCATGACTTTGCACTCAGGGCCTCGCTACCTCAACTAGCCACGCTACCCGTGGTGGGCTTTCACACGACTTCCCCTACAGCCAGCTGTGTGCATGCAAGTGCCTCAAGCTACCTGTCCAGACTGAAGCAGTGCTTGCAAAGCTGTAAAGATGCAGCCTGTCGCTGTCTCCTCCCTACGAATACGGCATTACAGGGTTCATCTGCATATGCCTGGTTAAGAAACAAAACACAGTCAGTTGTGTACTATAAACAATTTAAGTAACATGGAATCTTAGATTTTAGAAAAATATTTTAATTGTCAGTTCAGAAGTAAAAACTATTACTATTACAAAACATCTTGTAATACTAGAATATCTGGCTTGGAAAGAATTTTGTTCTTATTGCTGTTGCATGTAGTTTTCAGGAGCTGTGTCAGCATGAAAGTATTAGTGGGTTTCCCACTTGTCAGTCAGCTTGTAAGGGTACTCATAGGAAGATACACTTTCCTATTTAATCCTCACACAATTTTCACAAGTTTAGACTGCCCTTTTTTCAGACATGCACATAATTGACACCTGACACTACATATCAAAGTCTTGCCCAACTTAGTTTCATATGACAAATTTCATTTGCAGCCTTTAAACAAAGAACATTCACTCCAAAAAGAGTGAACACCAGCATTGACACCACCTTAGCTGTTTGAAAATCCTATAACTGTGTTCTGACAGCTATCAGATATTAACTCATTCATTTCATTTTGTTTGGTTTCTTCCTTATTCTCATGGTTGGGGTGATGTTTTGGATTTCCAGCTTTTTTAGACCTTCTGAGGAAAAATTTTGTCAGTAAGTAACATAATTCAGCCACATTTAAAAGAATGCAAATGCTGGACACAGCAATCATGAAAATAGTAAACACTGTCTTTTCAGTAGGTCGAGAAACAAAGCAGTCTACTGTGTTGGGGCAGGGCCAAGCATTACACTTCATTAAGCGAGGCATTTGGAACCCATTGTACATGAAATAAAATGCATACATGAAGACTGCTTCAAAGACCAGTCTGCAGAAGATGCTGCTGGTGTATGTCCACCACAAGGAGCCCTCAATACGAAACCTCTGTTTTCTGATTTCTTCAATGTCCTTGAATTCACATTTCTGGTCTCCCTTTCTGAATTGCCTTTTCTTCTCATGTCTCCTGTAAGCTACGTGCATGGCCACCAGCAGTGCAGGTGTGGAAACAAAGATCAGCTGCAGGGCCCAGAGTCTGATGTGAGAGATGGGGAAAAAGTGATCATAGCAAACATTCTTGCAACCAGGTTGCAGAGTGTTGCAGACAAAGTCGTCTTGTTCATCTCCCCAGACTCTCTCTGCAGCCACAACCAGGATCATGATACGGAAGATGAACAGGACTGTGAGCCATATCTTCCCAATGCTGGTGGAGTGCTTATTTACGCCTCCTAAAATGGTATGCAGAGCTCCCCAATCCATTGTCTTGTTTTAATCGTCTGACCTAAGACAAGACAAATAAACAAAACTAAGATTAATCAAGACAGGAAACAAATACCATCAAGCATGTGGTATAAAATAAAGGCAGTACCATACAATTGCAGCATATCCATTGGCTGTGGTAACATTTTATTGATGCAATGGGATTACCTAGAAGCAGTCATAAATAATATCACATACCAGCAGGTAATATTTCATTACTTGATTACACTCATGGTATCACATTCATTTGACTTGGGGGTTGTATTTACCAACTGAAAAGAGCCTTAAATTAAAAGCTATAACTTCTAGTAGATTGATAACAGCAACAAAAGAAGATGACATCAGCCAAAAGTAAGGTAGTTATGTTAAAAAAAACCAAAACAACTTGTTAGCTAGAAACACTATATAAATTAAGCCAAGTTGGCCCATCCTTAGCTTTAGAGTGTAAACTAATGTTTTCATGAGTACATTCCAGCAATAAAGACCGACCTTGAGGAACTGCTGCTGATGTTCTGCATCTTCCATGAGCAGGTCTGGACAACCTGCAGTCACAAATTTAAAAAATGTGACTGTAGGGCTCTGTATTATTAGTTGAAGCAAATTCTACAACAGCTTGAGGCAATAAAGGTAAAGTCTTGGTCATTATTCATCTCTTTGATGCTTAAAATCAGTGCTTAAAGATTCATCCCAAAATTGCATTTCTCGCCACTAACTGCAAAGAGCCTAGGGTAACCAGACAAAGACTCCTTCGTTGTCAATGCCTGCCAGGTGATTTTTTTCCCCAACCTGCGTAACACAGACTGTATTACCCCTAGAATAGGAGAGACATTTCAGAGGCTGGGAGAGGGCTAAAGTCAACATTTGAAGTGTTCAGACAGGCCAGCAGTAGCTCAGGCACTTTTCAACAGAAGCATACAGTTTCCTGTAGGTGAGTTCCAAAGTACTAACTCCAATGTATTAAAGGATTTCACCTTTGTCTCCCACATACCTCCCCAGGAACACCACAATTATCTGGGTTTGCTCAGATTCACACAGAGCATTTAGCGGCATCTCAGCCTACCTTCCCCCACCCCTCCACTTCAGATGGATTTACAGAAAGTTAGTTTGCAAGCTACTCTGAATTCAAGAAATCAGCATTTCTGATGCCTGTCAGCCAGGACCCTCTAAAAGTGCTCACAGACCTCTCTGCTCTGAAATTCCTCGTGAAGGTTTTTATTTCTTAACTTGGTTGATTTGTTTGCATCTGAGACCATCTTTCTTTGGCACTTACAGAACAGGGCACCAACAAACAAAATCACACTTTCAAGGTTTTTAGAGAAGAGCAGCCACTGGCACAAAGGCCATCATATCCATCACATGACAGAATTTTTATTATTTTCCTAACTCTGAACTGGGTCATATTGCATGACATTTCTTTACAGTTGTCTTTTGCATCACATTCCCATTCCGAGTAATGTTGAAAACCTTTCTTTACAGCAGAATTCTATATAATCAGCAAGTCACATATAATAAAGAGCACTAGTCAAAGTACATGACAGCTCATGGGAAGTGAGGACATGGAATTGTTATATGAGTGCAAGTTAATTTTTTTTTCCTTGCAGTATTGGAATTGTTTGATCTTCCTTCACTGCTTCCATAAACTATATTTCCCTCAGATCACACCAGTTGACTATGTGGGGTTATACTTCAGGAGGTAAAAACCAAGGTGGGGACCCAAGATTTTCTCCCTGTTGGAAAGAACCTTTCCTGAACCTGCTTCAGGATGCAGAATCTGTGTGGGCTTTTACCTCTGTATGTGTCTGAAAACAGTCCTGGAAGCAGAGTTACCTTCCTATCCTGCTAGGTTATTTTTCCAAGAAGAAAGTTTATTTTTCATTAGCATACAGATACAGAGAGTCTCTGTAGGTTAACAACCCTGTAAGGGCACAGGGAAGACCCTTAATACCAGAGATACTTACAAAACATACTAGCCAGATTTTCAAGTATTTGTTTCCACCCCTTTTTTTTTTTGTCATCTGATTTTTCATCAGTCAGACCAGCCTTTCCTTCAGGATTTGCTTTGGAGATCATTGTATGTTAAACAGGTGAACAGTTACAACTTTATTAGTGGTTTTATTAGTGCTCTCTGTTACAATTACACATTGCCATTACAGTACTTACGACACTACAACTCAGTATTATGACTAGAAATACTTACACACATAGGAGTATAAATCCTGTAGAAGACTGGCACCATGTAAACTGTGGTAGTACACACATCATTCACCCATCCTTTAATACCACCAGACTCCTTGCATTTATTCTCTCAAGTCCTTGTTCCTCCTTCTCCCTGCCTGTCAGCCATCTCCTTACAGTGTGAAAGGCTGAGAAGTGGAACCCGTGCATCCCCTCCTCATAAGCCCCGTTTCTTACACTTCAGCTCTCACTGTACACCAGTACTGCTGCCTTTCCGTTACCACAGCAATCATTCCTTCCTGTCTCCCTGTGCAGGAGGGGATTCAAAATCTGAGTGCCTCAGGGTGTAGTTAAAAGGTACCTTGCCTTCAATGGAAAAGTTAGCTCAAGATGCTTCCCCACCACTGTCTGCTCCTAAGGTCTCACTGCAGTTCTCAATCTCCTGCAACTTTGTGGGGGTGCATTATAAACCAAGTGGCTTGTTCAAAAGTTACTCCCAGTACTAGTATGTTTTGGGTTTTGGTGAAATGGATCAGGTTTATAATCTGGTTTACAGCACAGATCCACAAAGCATCTGAAAAGCACAACTTCATTTAAAAAACAGGCTGCACATTGCAAAGCATGGGTAAGAATGAACAGTCAGTGGGGAAGAGGGGTTGGTAAAGCAATAAAGCTGAGGACAATACATCGTGAAACTATACTCTTCATCTGACTTGCTCCATCTCCCAGAGTATATTGTGCTTGCTAAGCCAAAACATTGTGCTTCAACTCTAGCAAAAAGCATGTCTGTACCTGGATCAATGCAGAAAAAGCCACCACACTTTGGAGAGGCCGCCTTTTGCCAGAGTCTCCTAGCAACATTTCTTCTCCTTCCCCAAAAAGCCTTTGTCTTTCATATCAGCCCAAACCCTCCCCCCTACCTTTCAAAATCCTCTATCTCTTCAGCTCCTCCTGCCACCATCCCCTATTCCTCCTGCTGCTTGCCAAGCTAGTCAACCAACATTTGCTCCTTCTTGCTGCCCCCTCGCAGCCTTTCAGGCTTGTTTTTATGCTGGAGGAAAGTCATATGACTTCTGGAACACTCCAGAGATTGATACAGGTACTGATGAGATATCAGTAAAGTCTCACTATCTTCTCCCTGAAGGGTAGCACAGTTGAGATTGTAGGGCCACATTCAGGCAGCCTGAATTCCATTTAAGTACTTTGGCTCCAATGTTTCTACTAGCTGGCTTTAAACAGCTCATCAATGCACTTTAGAGGATCCAATAAAGGCAATTCAGAGACTGCTGAAGTCCCCACCTCTCACACTATTCACAAACACATCAGTGCAGATCTTTCCAGCTAAACATCAGGTTTGGGCTATCTGTACTGATGTGATGGCTCATTTACTCCTAACTTACTCAAAAGCTAGAATGTTGACTCATGATCTTAGGTTATCTATCTTCTAGATACTTGTTTTTAAGACCTTTTTACTAGCAAGTAAAATATTAACTGTCTTGCTGACCAAAGGAGAAGAAAGCGGGAAAACTACTCCCCTTGAATGGGTGGTAACGCTTATTTTCATAGAGCCAGTCTAGATACTCTTTCTATGTAAGCAAATCCAGCTAAATGTCTACAGACATAGCAGTACATAGACAGTCAAGGACTTACCTGCTTTGCTGGTCTCAAAAATACAGCACAGTACAAGAATAAGTTAAAGACATGAAAGCTTACATTAATTTGGGGGGGGGAAGTAAATTAGGAATGAAGATAGGGACTGGTTATAAAGGAAGAAGCTGGGAAGAACAGAAGATAGCTGAAGTCAGTGAGGTTGTATAACTAAGCATTTAGAACCCGTTCTAACATGAGAGTGCGTTGTCTTCAAGTGTCAAGTTTTCCTTAAAAAAAATGCAACAGGGCAGGAAAATAAGCCTTTCCAAGCCTCACATAGATCTCTGTTCTGCTACCAGCTGAACCTTCTGTTCCATTTCAACAATCAGAGGATCATGATAGCATATGGCTGTTACAGCAGGAGTTAAAAACAATCGTAAAAGATCACCGTGCTCCACTGAGAAGTTAAGTTATGAGAGAAATGGTTCTATATGATCACCTATGTACCTCTCTGTGTTGTGTAAGTGTTTTGTTTGGGGTTTGGTTTTGTTGTTGCTTGTTCTTTCGTGGTTTCTTTTTTGTTGGTTTTTTTTTTGTTGTTGGTTTGGTTTTTTTTCACTAGTAGGCTAGACAGCAGCAAGAGAACTACAGCTTAACTATTTCTGTAGTTCTCCAGCTTCTGGGCAGTGTTGTTTTGAACTGTGCTGCCATGGCTAGACTGCCTTTGACTTTAATGCTAGCTCCTGTAAGCCTGTATTAAACCGCAATCACAGCATGGTACATACACCCAGTGAAAATCCCTACAATTCACAACACTGAGGACAATTATCATGGAGCTCCTGTGTTTACGATTACAGCTTGTTAGCAGATGCTTTTTTGACTCTGTTAAAGACAGTTATACTGGTGAATCATTAGTCAGTGCTTAAATCCACAGCTTCAGCAAACCACAACTAGAATACTGTGAAGGTAAAACCAACAGAAAATACATTCCTTTCACATACACAGCATGGCACTTGCTGCTATAGGGTATTACCAAGCAGAAAAAATAGTCATTAGCAAATGTTATAATATTCGCTTATGCTATAGGAACATGTAGGAGTCCCATCAAGAAGGGGTCTACAGTATGCCCAACTCACACAAATTCAGAGTGAGATTATACCCTTCTCCCCACAGCTACAAACTGGATACCAGTTTACTTATTCTACTGAAATTACACAGAAGTGTAGAGGGTGTTCACAATTGCTTCACTCCTATCAGAATCTTAGTGTAGGGTATGCCAAGAGTTCCCAGTCCACTGTGATACTCCAGTACTTTCAGCAGCACCTCCAGATACTGATACAAGATCAGCAGTCTGCCAAAACAAAAGTCACTTTATCGTATGTGGGAATGCATTAACCAAATAATCTTTAAGCAAAAAAGCACTGGTCCCAAGTGTTCCTCTCCCACCCCACAAGCAGGGGGCAAAGATAACTCAGATACCCGAGTGGCAGTTCTAATGCAGAAGTTTTGACATAGAAAAGCTTCAGGACATCTAAACTGCATCAGACCCAAGAACATTACCAAAATTATTTTATGACCCAACTTCACTCAAGAAATAGTATTGTATGTTGAAGCCCAGCATGCATTCAAAAGCGCTGCTGATACAACTTTCCCTCCAGGTCTTAATCTAAACAGTTATGCTGGGAGCACTAGCTCATACAGGGGCTGATAGCCAGCACTGAGGTGTCTTAGAACTGTATATGCTGTTTCACACCCAGATTTGAAGAACACACAAATCTGGATTTCAGCAGTTTTGTATCGGCACACCTTCAACCCTGCCAACCTGGGGTCTAGTTTATTGCTAAGCAAAACAGCAAGCACTTAATTGCTAGCGTGTAGATTTTGTTATTCCTATTGCTGAGTTACTTCTGGTGCTGTACTATAAGAACAGCAATATTGCCAGGACTGAACCAAGGAAGCTTCTAAATAAAAACAGATTGATGTCTTCCAGAGACAGCATCCTTTTATTTCACCAAGAAAGGCTGGCATACAGGCTACAGCAATTACTTGCTAACTCGCTCAGACTTCCTACCTAATTCATCAGCCTGCCCCGTGCCTCAGTTTCCCAGACACTCAAATGGGGATAACAAAACCTCACCACCTCACAGGGCAGTTTTGAAATGCTCCACTACAATTAGAGGCTTCACAGACTCTTTGTTATCAGTGGACCGAGACAGATAGGTACCAGTTCAAAGTTGGAAGTACAGTGCTTGAACTCAATCATCCATGATATTCCTGCTATCTGAAAAAGAATACACCTCCCTACATTGCTATAGCTTTAATGCAGAGTTCAAACTGTAAGAAGATGCAACTTTGAACTCAGATTTTGGCAATTAAAAACCTTTAATAGGAAGCTTCCAGCTATTTTAATTTTACAGCAGTACATTAAAAACTTCAAGGAGCATGCAGCTGGAACACTGAAACGTCAACTCTACTTATTTCCTAAAAAGTTGAATACAGATCAAAAGAGCAGTCTAACAATCACAAAGGCCTCTGCCATTCTGTCTAGTAGCTCTTAAAACTTTGTTCTGAACACCTATCTCCAGATCAGAGTGGAAACTGGAGAACAGGAGAGCCATGACAGAGATTACAGTGTATCTGATTTGACACAAGAACAGGCAAAGACTAATCTAGGAACAGGAAACCTCTGACAGTTGCAGGTCTGAACACTGCAAGCATTGTACTTTACTTCTACTCAAGTTTATGAAAACAGGAGGCATTCTTTGCTCTAATTAAACCCAGTGTGAAACCCAGAGATAGCTTTTAACACAACAGATAAGAAGCCCAGTATGTATGTAGTTAAATGTTAAAAAAAGTATGCTAGTTAAGTATTAAGAGCATTAGGGGTTCAGTTCTACCCACGATGACCCCCTTATGACTGTCCCATATTCATGCCCCCACATGAGTTTTGAGTCATTTTCCAAGCATGTTTGGAAATACCCAGAGCTATTTTATTAGCCTACAACTGTAAATGGAGGATTTACACCCTCCAGAACATCTCTGCACAAAATTCACTCCATTTGTGGAAGACAGGAAATCAGAAGCACCAGTCACCCTTGAAGGTATAACAAGACAGCACGAGTCCTATCAGAATTCGGCCCCTCTCAGCCATTTTCCCCTGTAAACCTTTCCTTCAAAAAGTGATTTAATTTCTTGCTTTGAAAGAAAGCCAAATTCCTGGGGACTATGTCTTCTCCAATACAAGTGTCCTATTTCCCATATTTTTAAAGGAAGTTTTATACACTCTGTGCCCTGCTCCCAGTAATGAAAATAGCAATTTTTTAGTTATGACATATTTATGTACTTT
This sequence comes from Egretta garzetta, assembly GCF_000687185.1. Classification (NCBI taxonomy): domain Eukaryota; kingdom Metazoa; phylum Chordata; class Aves; order Pelecaniformes; family Ardeidae; genus Egretta; species Egretta garzetta. The sequence goes on from NW_009258651.1 coordinate 1,345,544, forward strand.
TTTTTTTAACCTGTTATTTAATTCCTATTTCCTTTGCCCTAGACCTTGTCAAATGTCTACATCCCCTCTACAAATCTGCCCACTCCCACTTTAATGTAACATTTCCTACAAAATTGGCAAGTCACTGTCTCTTTCACATATAGACAGAACTTGCACCCTTTTGGAAACGCTAATTAAATTTATAAACACTGAGATTTTATACTGCAGTGCAGCTTTTCCCCAAGTGTGTATTTTTTTATCATTTCTTTCATCAAAAGTAAAGACAAAAGCAATTTTTCCCCTTTTTAAAAAAAATCTATTACAGGAAGAAACATTTGTATGAAATACAGAATAGAATTAGTTTTCAATTTTCTTTTATCAGCTAATAGGAGACATGTTTCTCTTTTTCCACATTCCTTCTGTTTTGACAGAATGTTATCTCTCCTCATATTATCATCACTTCAGGCTTTTCCTTACACAAACTGGTGTTTAGCCAGGCAAAAGTCACAGTTCTCCTTTCAGGTAATTCATCACTCATCACTAAATAACAATTAAAAGCAGAGAAGAACAGAACAAGGAAAAACGTCAAAAGAAAAAACAAAGATTCAACCCATGCTCCTGTTTCACGCAGTTTCTGGTGCCACTGATTTCTGTTCACATGAATAACACAAAGAATCAACTTGTAAAGCATCCTCTGTAGTCACAGGTGCCAGCTGAGCTTATGCAATGACTAAGAATTTGTATGTACATCTCAAAATTCTGCTATTTTTCCAGCCATTGAGGTAGTCTGCTATATCCTTTTCACTGTACAATTACTTTTTGCACAAAATAAATGAAGTTGCCCAAGTAAACTACCTGGGTTTTGCTTGAAGGAATGCAAAACAGCAACACAGTCAGAGGCCTGAACTTCAGAAAGTCAAGAGAACTAGCCCTGTCAGGATAGAATTCTTCCAGAGAAATGTTTTAATTTATGAGGTTTTATCGTTTCTCTCCTGGTTTCAGCTGGGATAGAGTTAATTTTCTTCATAGTAGCTAGCATAGTGCTGTGTTTTGGATTTAGTACTAGAAGAATGTTGGTAACACACTGATGCTTTTAGTTGTTGCCAAGCAGTGCTCAGACTACTCAAGGACTTTTTGAGCTTCTCCTGCTCGGCCAGGTGCATAAGAAGCTGGTGAGCAAGTGCATTGTGCACCATTCGTTTTGTATATTGTTACCATTCTCATTATTACTATTATTTTCTCTTGTTAAACCACTTTTATCTCAGCCCATGGCTCTAACCTTTTTTCTCCTTCCCAATTCTCTCCCCCAACCCACTGAGGGAGGGGGGAATGAGCGAGCTGCTGCGTGGTGCTTAGTTGCCAGCCAGGTTAAACCACGACAGTTTCATTTTTAAGTTCTGTGCTATATAGTCCTTCTACCAATTATAAGGCTGGGAACTTAAGTCTCCCAGAAACCCTGGCACACACAGTAGAAGTATAACGTCATGGATCTGCAAATGTGTTGGAAATCCCACCTGGAAAATTACATTGCTATGCCTAGTTGACCCACGGAGGTGCCTCCTTCTTCCAGGCAGAGGCTTGGCCCACCATTGCCTTGACCTCTAAGCTAAACCTAACACAGTCACGTGCACATCCTTCTGCCTTTCCTCTAGGGCTTTTCAAGGCAAGTATCTGGCAAGTAGGGTTTGCAGGCTGAACGGTGGAGAGCAAGAGGTACTAGAAACCACATATAACTTCTTTGACAAAATTAAGGATGAAAATGTATTTTATTCTGCTCTCGACTCAGCGCACACACTTATATTGTGGCAATCCCAGACAGAATCTGGGCCCAAATCCTCATATCATTTCACATAGTCCACAGCCAATAAAATCTCATTAGTGATCAAAGTCACAAAAACTGGGTTTAAAAGAACATTCTTAACACAAAAGGCCACTTCCTTCTTTCAACCTTTTGCCTGTTCTCTTAAGAGCATTTCCAGGCTATATACTGAGAACTAATGGAACACAAGACAAAGAAATTCTTCTATTGCAGAAAAAAAGAGAGAGAGACAGAGATTCCTCAGTGCAAGAGAGGGGAAAAGTAACACTCAACCTAGGACAGCCCAACGACGGGAAAGACAGCCATGCCCAGCACGCCACAGGAACACGGTCAGCTACCAGCCACTGCCGCAAGCTAAGCAAGCACTCCTGCCCCTACTCCAACATGCCCCTTGTGTTTTATTTAAGGGCTCAAGTACTCATTCCTCGTGCGATCTTATCCAGCCCTGATATTCAAAAATGCCTTTATTTCTGACTCACACCTCTTCATTTCCTATTCCCCCTGTAATTCTGAGGAATGTTTCCAGTGTGTGATCAGACACTGACAGGACCTGTCAGTTTTACTGATGCAAGCTGTTTACCCTCATGCAGCTCTCTTAACATCTGTAGGCGTGTCGCAAATTACCTGTAATTGCAGAAGCCTTTATTTTGCTCGGTGTCTTAGCTGGTCGGGTACTTCACATAACGTGTTACAAAGAGCTGCTGGGAGGTGAATTAAAAAAAAAAAAAAAAAAAAAAAAAAAAAGGTTGATGGAAGTTAAATGCATAATTAGCAGAGACAAGAGCATTCCCCATTAAAACTCATCACGGGGCTCAAGCACTCCCCCTCATGCTTAAGCTCGGGAAGCGAAACCGAGAGCTCCCAGGTCGAGAGGGGGTAAATCCTGTCAGGCATAGGGGGGGAGCGCACACGGCGCCCCGCCACCGGCCCGGCCCGCGGCCCCAGCCCG
>NW_009258651.1:1348766-1361687 GCF_000687185.1 Egretta garzetta
TTAAGGGGGAGAGTATGAGGGGAAGGAAAATCAAGATGTGTGGGTTGGTTTTTTTTCATATCTATTTTGCATATCTATTTAAGATAACAGGGTCGTATTTCCATCTTGTCAAATCCAGGTATTCAGACGGGCTTTGGGACAGACAAAAAACCCCCAGGCCTTTTCTCCTGGAAATCATTAAAGAACTGCTGGCCCAACACAGAAGGAAGAGCCAGTACTTTCTGGCACTTTTTTGAGGTTTATTTTCAAGCGTGATTGAAATGCTATGGCAGTGCCCAGCAAGCTCGCAGGCTTTCACCAAGCTGCAGATACTTGTCAGTGCAAAGACCTGTTTTGGAAAGTTTTGTGTTTCCAAGGAATACAGTTGCTGAGGAAACCATTTACTTTGGGTTCAAAAATCTCTGCCCGGAATTGAATTCTCCATCTTGGTCACATGCACATCAAACTAGATAAATGGTTTCTAATCCTCTAAACTAAATTTCCAAAGAAAACATACAGCACACCTGCAGCAACAGCAGTACCTTTGCTCAGGCTTTGGGTGAAAAATGCATGTTTGTGCTTGTTTAGAGTACCAGTGCAAGGGATCAAGTGATAAACGATTTCCAGCTAAATTCTTTTATCTCCACTTCCTAGGATAAAAATAATCCCAGGGAAAATCTTTTGTAAAAGTCAATGGCTTGACTGATCTCAAGGAAAAAGAGGTAGAAATTTCTAGCACAAGCAACTCAATCTTAGACTTGAAGGATAAGAAATTGCCATCAGCTGTGGTTTAAATATTAGCCTCTGTCTCTGTGGTGCTCATTTTTCCTCCACCACCCCTTCCCCTTGCACTTAGATCCATGCAACCTGCACGCTAGTACCACAGGAAAATTCAGCTCAGAAGGGATCTCCTGAGGCTTCTTGTCTGACCTCCTGGTCAGGTCAGCTCTTATCTCGGACCATTCAATAGTTGTACCCCATTCATGGGGGACCCGGCACTCGCTGCAGCTGGAGCCAGTTCACTGCAGCAACTGTAGGACCAGGCCTAAGGTGTATGATGCTACGCTGAGCTAGACAAGCAATAAATACCTGAGGCCTGAGTCTTCCTGCGTTCACTGACTTCTGTGGGAGTTGTGTGTTCAGATGACGTTCAAGGTTCTTGTGTACAGTGTGTACGAAGAAGGGAGGTGGCTCCAGACCTAGCCATGTGTCTGCACTTTGCAAAAGGGAAGCCCATCTCCTCATGTAAGAAAAACTTTAGAAGAGGCATCTGGAACTTGTGTGTTGTTCCCTCTGCAGTCACCTTCCAGCTTGATTCAGTGAACTTGAGAAAGAAAATTTGTCCCGCCTCTGTCTTTCCAAGGTCAAAATACTTTAAACATTGGATATAGTTAGCTGCAGCAGAGGACTTTGTGTTCTGTGCTGTTTTGCAAGGCTGTGTTTGCTGCCAAAAAGAGTTTTTGGAAACACTAGTGGAGACGAGACCCTATGGGTCTCACTGTGAAATTACCTAAAGGAGATGAGGCACTGGCAGAGGTACAGCGTGGACCTCTCCAAGCTGCCTTGCATCAGGTCTCACTGCACTGCCTTTGGGAGGGTGTTAGAGTTGGAGGCCAAGACCTGGTGTTTATCCCAAGGCAGAAACACCCAGTTCTGGCAGCAAAGTATTTAGTGATGTTCTGTGTTTCAGATGAGACAATATCAAACTAGCCATTCTTTAGCTGGAACCATGGTGGGAGGCAATGGGCCAGGTTCTCCTCTGGTAATCCTCTCCTCTTGTAATGCCTCTCAGGTAATTCTTTTCATCTCTCATCTGTTGAATGCTACTTCTCTGACCTGGTAACATCAGCATGCTCTTTGATTAGAAGTAATGATGCAAGGGACACTAGATACAAAGAATGAGAGATGTGTCAGTGCTGGAAATTTAAGGAATAGAAAAAGAGTCCTAGTTTTAATCCCAGGGTTTTCTCTTTAATTGTGGGCAAAAAATTAAATGTATTTAGTAATTGACTACTTAGTAATCAGAGCTAAATTGTACTTATTCCTTGGGGGATACACAAAACGTGAGGAATATTTTGTGTATTATTTAGCCAGCATATAAGAAATACTGTTTGATAAACCTGGGAAATAAATACATGTAAATTGATTACTTTTGCATGATGACAACCCCTCCTCCTGTAATAGCTGCAGCTGTGCACTATAATGTATATTTTGTTTGTTGGCATAATTTTTAAGTAAAAACCGAGAAGAAAGGGATAGATAAACATAGAAACCATCTATTGTTGACATACAAATGAAGAGGAAAATTAAAGTTACAGGGTTCAGAAATTCTGTGTCACTAGATGCCTCGCATGATAATGCAGGTACAAAAGAAACATCTTCATATATACATTTTTTGGAAAGTAAATAGACACAGTTGTCACAACATGATATTGAGGACCAAGAGTAGCTTTAGGTATAAAGCTTAACTTTAGAATAAGGCGAGTCTCTTTGGTAGTGTGTATCATCATCTATGAGGTCATAATCACAGGCAAGGCTGACTGTCCTGTACAAGCATGTAAATCATGAGCACCCTTTTTAAAATACTGGCGTAAGTCAAGTTTTCCTCTTGACCGCTCTAATCAAACCAGAGCCTGAGATGACTACAACTTTTGACTGAAATCTTAACCTCATTTTCATGTATTTCATTAGACTGAAGATTTGTACAAAACAAATCCAACTTCTCAGTCTTCTTATTATTCAGAAGGGATAAAAAAGGAGAAAAAAACACCAGGAAGTTTCTTTTCCATTTCCCCTTGGCAGACCACTGCTCAAACATTGTGGTAAAGACTGGAAGTGGGAGGTTTTTCTTCCTGAAAGTTTCTGGTTAGTTTCCAAACCTTCACATCTCTAAATAGACTCTTGTTGCCTTCTGACTATTTTAGCAGTTCAGAGGGGGATAAAAGAAAATTAAGTCCAATCCCTCAATGTGAAAATTGTGCAGGTCTGTCTCAAAGTGCTTACTCTCCTGTATCACATTTACTAGGGGATAAGAGGTGTGCATATGGTACTGATACTATATACCGAGTCTTGGATCAAGCCCCAGCCTTGTTGTACGGTGCTCAGGAAGCTGCTCTTCTTCAGCTTTTATTTTCAGTTTAATTTACTGGCCAGCATTCCTACAGGGATTGTATTGGCCCCGATTTACACACTTTGGCAAATCCCAGGACCTCATCTAGCCACCCAAAGAGTCACTTCCTTTTCAATATAATTACTTTAATGACAATGTGTAGTTCATAAAGGTCGCCTGTGTGGTATCGCTGTTTATTAACCTCTATGGCTCCTTAAGTATTTGTACTGCTGTGACAACCAGTACTTTTTCCCACATGCAAGGGCCTTACAGATGCTCTTGCAGAACAATTAGGATTGCACTTTCCTTGAATAATGGGCCAGATGGCTGTCTCCCTCATCTTTTTGACCTTTTTGTTCTCATCAATAAGATCTTCCTTTTTTTATTTTCAGTTAACTGATATTCATGAAATATCCCAAGAGAAACATACCGGGATCTCAGTGATGTTCCCTGCTTGTGGAGATAGAAGGAGGAACAGGAGAGAATCAAAAAACCCACCGCAACCTCAAGAGATATGGGGGACCAACAAAAGGTGATGAAAATGGGTCTCTAACACTGCCAGGACATGACCAGCCTGACTCATGCCAGTCCATATAATTTACACTTTTTACCTCAAAATGGACATAGGCGGCTGGTTTAGTACATAGCCATGCTCTTCCAGGCCACCACTGGAAAGTGTACCTCTCCTGTATGCTAGGTAGGGTAGACTAAATCATCATCAGAGACCCATCAAAGCCTCTCAGTTAATTTCTTCAGCTGGCAGTTCCGGATATCCAGCATAACTGATTTGAAAGGTAGAGCCTTCTCCATCCTTAGGCAGCCCAGTAATCTCCAACGCTATTGCTGGTTTGGAAGCTGACAGTTTCCGTCTCCCCACCCCTTTGGTTCATTACAAATATTTCATCAGATCCGCTGTAGTCTGCCTTGTCCTTCTTCGCTTTGGGCAAAGTGGGACAAGAAGGGCTGCCAGCAGCAATGCACCGCTGCTGTTGTGATGTTCCTCCTGGAGCAGGCAGCTGTGATGCTCTGGTGGCACCTAGTCCAGGCTCTGGATGGACCCAGGGAGGCTTCCAGCAGATTTAATTCCTTTGTTGTTCCCTGGTTTGATGTAATAAGTTCATTGTTCCCTGGTGCAACTTAATTTGAGTCATTGTTACTCGATTTAACTGACTGATTGCTGCCTGACTAGATTTAATTAATTACTGCCTGACTTGCTGAATAAGCAAGCTCCTGCTGCCAAATACCAGCATGGCTCCTGGCTTCTAACCCATGCTGTCTACCTCTGCCCCTTCCCCTGTACCAACCTGCTCTTCTCCTGGGATCCACTCTCTGATCTCCTCTAGCCACATCCTCTGTTCCCTTCCTGCTTCTCCATTCTGCTCCTGTAGCGACTCCCCAACCTGAGGAGCTTCTCTCACTCATCCTCTATTCCTCCTCTTTCTTCTCTGCTTTTCCTTGGCTTTAGCCCGAGGCCTGCCTCCAGCTTTCCTCCCAGAGCTCTCACCACTGTGTCCCACAGTAATCGTCCCTGCTGCGGGTTCTCTAAAGCTGCTCCTGAGCTCCCCCGAAGGCTTCACATTTCAATTCCTTCATGTGTTCCAGATTGCTCTTCCTATAGTGGGATTTTTTTTATCCTGTTCTGCCTAGCAATCCTACACAGGCAGCAGCACTTGTCTGGTGCTCGCCTTTTTTCCTCAATTTCCACTACTTGCCTGTACCTGTCTTTCTCTTCCTTTAAGGCATCATCCAGAAGCCTCTCCCCTTGTTCCATGCTACCCAGCATCATCTTGGTTCTTCTTCCTTCTTTCCCTGCCCTGGATCCATTCACTTCCTTTGAAATTTGTGTCCGCTTACTGTAAGGATATCTCCTCTGATTGCTCCTTAGCTCATACTCTAGCCTTTTGTTTTCACCTAAATTTTTCTGATGATGGTTCAGGTTTCTTGCTCACCACCCTCTGGCTCTCACTTCATTCCCCATTCTCCCCAGATCTCCTTGGCTTATCCCTCTGCATGTCCCCCTGTCTCCATTCAGCAGAAAAATGAGATGTGGGTATATCTTGTCCTCTTTTCTCTGATGTTCTGCGCCACTGTCCACCTGATGTCACTGCTAGGAGTAGGCACATACTTCTGCAAGCAGAGAATTACTGTTTTTCAAAGTAGATGTGTCAACTTGTAAGTCTGCATTTATGCTAATGATCAGTGTGAGCCCAGGCTTCCCTTTGGCCACTTCAGTTCAGTGCGTGCAGGTGAAGTCAGCTCTACCTGTGCTGTCAGTCCAGTATGCACATCTTGTGTGAGCGTATATCCCTCCTGGCTTTGCATTCACCAGGTCCTCTTGGCCATGTCATTCTTTCTGGCCCATCCTCACTCTTTTTATTTACTCATTTTCTCTTTTTCTTGTATTCTCAAGCGGGCGAAGACTCCTCTCAAGCCCACTCTTCTCCTCCAGCCTTTAAGGGAACTCTACTCATCCTACACTGCCTGGCTGATGCTCTTCAATTTTCACTTGCAGTGAATTAACCCGTCTCTGCATTGCTTTGCATGCATGTAAATGCCACTGTATTGATAGGGCATTTTTGGTCAGCTCCCTCTGGTTTTAAGGTGCCAGACCCCATTGATTTCAAATACCCAAGAACCTTGGAAGATGCTTTGTGAGAGCTGGGTCTTTGTGTTCTTGGAAATCATAGAATCATAGAATGTTTTGGGTTGGAAGGGACCCCTAGAGGTCAGCTAGTCCAACCCCCCTGCAGTGAACAGGGACACTGCTAGCTAGGTAAGGTTGCTCAGAGCCCCATCCAACCTGGTCTTGAATGTTTCAAGCCACAGAAGTTTTCTTTTCAAAAGCTTTCAACTGTTTGCTTCCTTCAGCTACAGATTCATTTCAGTTTGCTTCTTTTTCTTACAGGCTCATGAACCTGAGTGCAAGTCTCTAAGGGAGACCCAGCATTGTAGGCAGAGCAGGATACGCAGCTTCTGTGTACCCCACTTAATGCAACACAGTCATATTCCCACTGCTCTAACATCTGTTCTCCCTCCTATGTAAGTGACCCCCTTTGAATTAATCTTTGCAGGTCCTCCTATTGTTGGCTTCAGCTCATTTGTGTTCAGCTTCATTTACAAAGGCCATCTGACTTTACAGATGATACAGATACTGGCAATCCCTCTCGCATTACTAGTGTATGAAGGTATGACACTCAGCCCTGTTCTCATGAAACCTGGTGCCAAACCTCTCATAAAATGTTATGAGAACAGGACTGGGCCACAGACTCTTAATTCCATTCTTCATGATGGTAATTAAAATAACATTAAATTTAGCTCTAGAATTAGTGGGTGTCAGACTCTTCTGGACACCTTCCATCTTCTGCATGTGGTAAGGCATCTTTCTGATAGTGGTTCCATTCACTGAGCTGATACATGCAGAATATGGATGATAAGTTTTCATAGTGTGGAGCACACGTTAAGAAAGAGAGAAATGGGGGCAACTGCCCTTCCATGTACAGCCGCCTTTCCATTTGTACTTGCAAAGCACCCCTGTGGCAAGAACAATAGCTGCAGAGATTGTTAACATAAGGAAAGTATTTATGGCTTTTTACCTTTATTTGGTGTGAAGTATTTTGTCCTTTTCTAAAAGGTTAATGACAGCCTAAAGTTGTTCAGTCCCACCCTGTACTACAGAAACTTCTGCAGTTTGGGAAAACACTGATATCAAGCACTCTGCACTTCCTTCAGAAATTGCAAATGAAGCTAAATCTGTGCAAGTCACTTCACTGCAGGCTTATCAGAGGTTTTCATTTGCATCACTGCATTGATGTAATTATCATGGTGTCAATATGGTCTAATAAAGAGAAGGACAGAGATAAAAAACACCAAAGCTTTACAAGATTATTTAGGCAAATGGTTTTATCTCAAACTGAGAAACAAATAAAAAATGAGTTATAACCATTTTGATGCACTTGCATGCAGGGAAGAGTTGTTGCCTGTTGAATGGGGACATGGTTCTTCCCTTTCATGTGGGTGGTGTGTAGCTGAGAGAGGTCACCCTGTCACCTGGAATGGTTGTGCCACCTTCCACAGTGTGCAGGCACAGTACCTGGAGCATGGACTGGGGCATGGGGTGCTGGTTCCCTCCATGGTGCTTTGTGAGATACTTCATCATGATGCAGTCATGAAAGTCATTAAAAGACCCGTTATGCACTGGGAGGTAGCTGAGATCTTTTTTCCCCCCCATAAGGAAACCTGAGGACTTTTCTCTCTTCCTCTCTCTCCATCCCATGGTTTTCCTTCCTCTGGATTTCAGATTACAAGACTGTGGTGAAGGACCAGATGTTTCTCTGGATTGTCCTGATGGGAGTCAGGATCACTGGGTGGATGGGTGGCTTTACCCCATGTCTCCAGAGCTGTGGGAGCTCCTCTTACGCTAAGCAGTAGCAGCAACAGCAGTTTTCACCAGCAAGTTCGCTTTCCACCACAACATCCTCCTGACTTGCCTTAGTAGTGTTTATGCCATTTATAATTTATGCCATTTATTGATTTTTATAAACACAGGACACTACTAACATGCCAACCTTTAGTTAACATTAGTACAGCGATCTGAAAAGGCCAAATCCTACACACATTGCCTTAGATATACATGCTAACAAAAAGCCTTATTCCTCCCATGCATACTAACAATACCATCTGCAAATGCCACCGCAGTATGTTCAAGAGTTGAAATGTTTCCAGTTAAATCATGCTGATTGTTATCTTCTCTGACTCTAGGCAGGGGTGATTGAATACCCCTAATTTGGAAAGTATTGTCAGACTTTTCTGAAAGAAGGACAACTTCCAAGAAGCAAGAGGAACCTCGCTGGGGGCATCTCATAGAGGCAGCATTTCAGGGGTTAGGTCAGGGGGTTCTATGTAGGTTGTAGAAAATTAAATTAGCTTGTTCTCACATTTCTTACACACACACACACACACACACCCCCCAATAGTGATATGCAGTCTACATCTGGAAGACCTGAGTGAATGCTGCTGGATACAGACAACAGCAGAGTTTGGGCAAAGGGGTTTGACCACTTGTATCTGCTTCTATTTGACAGCCAGTAAGAGACATGAATTTGGGAAAGAATATATAAATACAAAGCTATATAAATACACAAACCACCCATTTTCCTTACTAGCAGAGTAAATATGTATAACCTAATTCAGCTACTTTGGTTTCACAGCATCCAGGCATACCACAAAAAAAAGTTCTTCCTCTAAAGATCTGCCTTTTTTTTTTCTACTCAAACATTATTTTCTATTAAACGTTTACAGTGTTTCATGCAGCTGTGAAAGAACAACAGACCAAGGCTCTATAAATTAAACCTTAAATGTGAGCTGATAAGGGTCTGCAGAACTTAGCCTTAGAAACACAATGTAAGCGGGAACTTGGGAAATGCAAAGAAAGAGCCACTTAGCAGTGAAGTTCCCAAATAACTTAGCTCCTTTGAATGCTTTGCTCTCTTCTTCCATGACTGTGTGTAGAAACTGCATAATTACAAAGCGTCGCTGCTTTCGTATATATTTTATAGTTATATGTGTTTCAGCCGTGAAAGACCATGCTTTCTGTTGGCAAAAAGGATGATTATGGTTAGAGTATATTTATGGGCCTTTGACTTTGGCATATCAGTTAGTAGCTGCAGCTGCATATTTATTTCCAGATGTATGATTAGTCATAAGAAAATAGCTTCAAATATAATCTATTACATTGAAATTTTCACTTTGTAGATAATCATATCTAAGAAATGTCATTATTTATCTTCCTATTGGAAGTGTCACAACTAATGGCAATCTTCAGAGCTCCAGGTGCCCCTGGGCCTATGAGGGTCTGACATGGATGTTTTCATACATCCACAAAATCATTCAAAGGAACCATTTGGTAGTAACCAAAGGTAGGTTGTCACCTACTTACACATTTGCAGAATCAAACCCTAAATCAGTAAATGGCATCAGTCTGATAGAAATGCACAATGTCACAGCTGTCCTCATATGCCAAATATTCCTACATACTAGGAAACATACAAAGTTTTCCGCTGAAAGGAAGAAACAGGCTGCCCAGGGGAGTGGTTGAGCCCCCATCCCTGGGAGATTTAGAAGGCATGTAGGTGCAGTGCTTATGGATATGGTTTAGTGGTATACTTGGCAGTGCTAAGCTAATGGTTGGACTCGATGATCTTAAAGGTCTTTTCCAACCTAAATGATTCTATGATTCTATCTTTGGCCAGAGTAAAAAAATGGCTCCCTATTGGTGCAGCAGTAATTCACATTTTTCCTCATGACTTAAAGGAAATGTTCTCCATTAATTTGTTGCCCATTCCCAGATTTCCAGGATGAAAAAGGAGCAGGTTCTCCTGGAGTTTCCCAGCTCTTGCTGGACAGCTGGGCCAGGCCTCCTATGTTGGCTCTATCTTAAGGAATGCCAGGCTTCCAAAACATGGCAAGGGCTTTTGCCTTATTAACTATTAAAAAATAAATCACATTACATTCCTCCCTTACCTCCCTTGTACCTTACCAATGAAACGAGAGAACAGGAGCCTTCCAAGGAATTGTTGGGTGTAACTGTGATGGGATCCATGTGACTGAGGTCTCATGGCTCTTATCGCCCCCTCTCTTCCCACACATCTTGCTGCTTCTTGCTTGGGACGTGTCACTGCTCTTTACACCTCTTAGGCCAAGAACAAGAGTTTTGCATGTTCTCACAAGCATTTTGATTATCTAAGCAGCTCAACAAGCAGTGGCAAAATAATAATGGGTTTCCATGAGTTACTCCAATGGATCGTGACTTTGAATTAATGATCTGCAACAATCGAGTGCAAGATTTTGTTATGTCAGCTCTTGGATTTGAACAGGAGCTGTTCCCAGCACATGCTCCCAGACGCATCTCAAAAGCAAACTGCTTTAAGAAAACACTCCTTATGCAAGCTGAGTAAACTGGACTCTGCAGCACAGGTGTGAACAGAAAGCTAACAGTATTTTCCAGCTCAAGCGCTGTTGTCCCTCGTCCCAACACTTGCCTAACTTTAGAAAGGCTTAAGATATGCAGATGGAGTGACTAACAAAGGTCTTGACAGACCTCCCCTCTTCCTCTCAGGAGAGAATGACTAAGTTGGGCTGTCAGGCCCTACAGGAAGAGAAAGGAAGAAGGGATCTTCCTGGCTCTCATCTCTCTGTGATGACCCTCAGTCCCCATCAATCAAAGCCACTGAGATAATGCCTCCTCCAGTGGCAGGATCCCCAGGTGGATGGGCCAGGGTAGTTGAGCCAGTCTTGTCAGAATAGTCCCAGTTAAAATCATAGCCTCTCTTTAACTTGGTCAGGTACAACTCATACTTCATGGCCTGTATGAGATCCTACCTGAAGAGGTAAGAATTACACCCCTCCGCCCATAGGAGGTCATTACAGAAATCCCATGGGGTGTCCTCCATCCCCTGAAGCATGTGGGCCACTGTCAGAGAGAGGGTGCTGAGATCAGTCTGTGACTATTAGCACCTTTCTGGCCTGTCCGCTGAGCCCATTAGTATTATCTATGAGTTTTCATTCAGCCAGTGCTATTGGTTTCAGTGGCCAGTGAGTGCCTCTAATACCTTCTTAGTAGAAAGGCATGGTCTATGCTTAGCCGGTGTCTCCCATCAGATGCTGCAGTCGGGATTGCACCTGGGGACAGCCCACCCCATCAAAAACCATATCCTCTCCTCTCCTCTTCCTCTCCCTCTCCGTCTCCCTCTCCCTCTCTGGCTGAGTGGGCAGAGGTTGGGCAATACAGAATGGTCACACCCTCTCCTTTTCCTGGTTTGGCATGATGATGTTATTTTCTGAAGCAGCAGGAAGGCCTGTGGAGCACCCGTGGCTCATCAGGGATGCAATCTCCAGTTTTTTCTGCTGCTTTGGGTGCATGTCTGTGTGGTAATCTGCAGTGTGGGGATTACAGAGCTGACTCAGGATGTGGAAAGCCTTGCTGTCTCATAACACTTAAAGGTCCCCATTGAGCCTGTAGTAGACACATTTAGGTGACCCTGTAGTAGACACATTTAGGTGACGGGAGAACCTCTTTCTTCGTTATCTAGCAAACCTGCCTCCCAAGGAAGGACTCTTCCCACATGTCCCAACTTTCAGCCCAGTGATGAATGGGCTCCTGCTTACTTTGTCCTGCCAGTCATCCCCTTTGTAGTATGCACTGGCTAACGTCTCTGCAATTCTGGCACTCAGCAGTGTGTGTGGTTGGAGAGAACAGGGCCTGGCCACAACCTCCTGTAGTTGCAAACCCCCAGTCTCCCGGGTGTCCTCCCTGCATGGGGTCTTCCTGCCTTGCTGTGTAGAGCAAAGAAGTGAAGTGGCCTTTTGGAAACTGCCTCCTGCTCTTCCTTCCCTCACCCTGTTGCAGCAAAACTTTTCCTTCCACCACGTTCAGGATCTCTCATGGCTGCAGGGGAGGAAAAGTTTTGTCTCTTAGCCGTGAAACCAGATTTGCTTTGGTTGTAGATTTTTCTCCACACAGGAAATTTGTTTTGGACTATTGAGTTCAGCTTCTCCATACAAGATTTTTGGCCAGTCATCTCAGCTGGGACAGGAGAAGTGGGGAAGAGGGGAGAACCATCAACTGAATGGGGCCACAGGAGCGTCCCTGACATAAGACATGAGACAAAATTCATATGAAAACCAAGTGAAAGGCAGACACAAAGACATGTTAGGCTGTGCTCTGGTCATCTACGCAGTCCTCTGCCAGGAGGAGAGAAAGACTAGAAAAAAGGGAAGGACAGGTATGAAGTGGGTTTGGCTACCATTGCCAGCTTAACCAAAAGGGACACTTAATAATGTGTAGAAGTGACTCAGATTTTGATGCTGTCTTTTAATTTAGGATTGATGTGTGTGTAGATTACATGGCACGTTTGCAGGAGGAGCACTCATAGAATATAGATGTTATTAGAGCAGGATAATTATTCATATTTGGTGCCAAGCCAAAAGTGACATTACAGAAAGGTCTTAAATTGCAAATTTAACAGAATAATTCAAATGCAGAAATGAGAATGGGATTGTTGATCAGTCTGTAAAGGGGGATGCACATCGAACTCGGTCTGCTTCATTTTTGTGTGAGTTGCCTGAAGTTTAACAAAGCAAATCCCGTAACAGTAATTGTTTTCAACTAGAGCAGGCAAAGGCTTCATCTCTTGAAAAACCAGCGGTCTCTGGCACAGAGAGAACATGTAAATAATCCCCACCGGGAATTTTGGAGTCCACTCTTACCCACCTCCCTATCCTGGTGTTTCTTCAGTCTCTCTGCAGAAGATGGAGCTGCAGAAAGCAAGCTCTTTGACAGGCTGTGCATTACCCTGAGGTGCTCAGGATATGAAAGGGAAGCCAGGGTGCCTAGGAAGCCTTCACAGCCATAAACATTTCTGTTTAACTTCCAGAATCCTCCTTCCCTCAGGGGAAACTGCTGCTTATTTCTCTTACACCAATGGATGTGAGTGCAGGCCTGTTATTACTGGCACTCCCTTCCCATGGATGCATTTTTCTTGGTTCCAGAGACTCTAGTAAATTCTGAATTTTTAAAAGGGAAACCTGAGACTTTTTTGTTAAGGCCTCCTGTATTTTATGTGAGTAGAGGAGTTCTCTCTTCCAGTACATTTTCCATCACTAGGGCCTTGAGCATCATGGACTCCTTCTTTACCTGGTACTTCATGTACAACTCTGCCCTTTCTTCAGCCATAAAATGATTGCACTAATGAGAAAATAAAAGTCACTGGCTACCTGTAAAACACAATTATATAGTAAATTAACAAAAGCAGAGAACAAGGCAGAGGTAAATAACT
>NW_009258651.1:1361699-1364916 GCF_000687185.1 Egretta garzetta
CATCCCAAAAGCAGGCAGGAAGGAGAGCTGTGAGGCATAGATGTCCAGAGGGTTTTGGTTTGTCCAGGTGCTTCTGTGATGGTTCCCAGCCCGGCCCATACCCTCCCAGACCCTGCCTTCTCCTGGGACGCAGAGCCACGGCTTACGCAGGCAATTGCTGGGTTAGTGACGGGACTGAAACTGGTGTCTCCAAAGCCTGTGAGACATCTGGACCATGCCACAAGCTGAGCAGGGATAGAAAGTATTTTCTCATCTTGCTGGTTTGCTGTGTGGTGTCCTACTCTGTCAAATGGTGTCCAAGACCTACCCTTCCACTTCTGCTATTCCTTTAAGGACCCTATTCTATTTTCCTTTTCTTCTAATGTTTATAAATATTTGTCCTGAAAACAGCCTTTCTGAAGTGGATGCAATCCAAATGAAGCCCAAACTCTGAACTGTCGACGTTACATCAGCTACTTAAGTCTCACTTTGAGTCGACCTCTTCCCCCTTTGTAAAGTCAGGGCAATGCTTTCACCTTGGCATTGGCTGGCTGGGGGCTGGTGGTGCAGCTGAGCACATACCTACATGCTTTCAGACTGCTCCGGAGCTCTCACGGGTCTCTTTGACAGCTCTTGTCCTGCGTATCACAATCTCCCAGGGTAAAAAACCAAGTACAGAGGACCCTGATCCCTGCAGGCCTGGTAGAAAGTGTGCAGTAATTGAAAGAATAATAATACATGTCAGACGTACACAGGCTGAGGAGGTAGCAAAGGAACTTAATGAAAAAACAAATCCTAACAAGCATGGGATACTAATTTTAAGAAGTAAATCACATATTACTTATTGCTTAAGGGCAAAATTCATGCTGCCTAACATACTTTCCCAAGTTCGCAATGCATGGTCTCTGCAACGCAATAAGCAGGTACATTTTAACACTTTCCGTGTCCACAAAGATGTCTCTGTAACCCATGCCACATTGGATATTCACAAGGCAACAGCAGGATTTCAGGAATGCATTTTAGTGTTGTAAAGGAGATACGTGATGAGATCCATTTGTGTTCTCCCTCCCTGAAGGGTCCAGGCTGCCATTACCACTGTGCAGAGCAGGGAGGAGATGTCCGTTAACCCCTTCATTAAGTGCTGAGATGGCAGTCACAAGTCAGGGTGCATCCAGAAAAGCTAGGTGAGTAACTTTTGCAGAGAGCAGAAATCCCATTTGAATCCTGCGGGGCTGTGGATGGTACCAGCAGCAACAACACTGAGTTTTGGTGCAACTTTCCATTTCCAGAGCTCAGAGAAGCCCACGGTGATTAACCAGCCGAATCTGCCACCGGGGAAGCAGAAATTTCCATTTTAGAGGTGAGGAACGCCAGAGCATGGAGGAGGCAGCCTGAGTGCCCTAACGTCAAGCAGCTGTCAGCACAAGACCAGGAGCCTGTGACCCACAAACCCGTGTCCTAAGGTCATCTTCTCCACAAGACCATGCAGGCTTTGTCACTCTTTCTTTTTTTTTGTTTTGTTCCCTAGCTACAAGAAAAGTGTGATTCTGAATTCTGTCGCGCTCTGTCCTACCCTGAGCTGTGTGGCTGCAGGAGACCGCAGAGGGGTTTATCCCACCCGACTGCCCGGTACAACACAAGACCTCCTGAAAACCAGGCATGGGGAAGCGATGTCATGGGGTGCAGAGGGAACCAGCCAAAGGGAGAGGCAAGCACAAAGCATCTGCCAGTCCCCAGGAGCAGCTTTCCTCACGGCAGCATGCTTACACACAGAGATGGCGATAGATGGTGATGGTCTACTAAGCTGTTGTTTATAGCAGCTTCTCCGTTGTCTCCTGCAGCTCCCACCAGGACACCAAGTGGACAGGTGGTGTCGTCAGGCATCCCCAAAGAGTTTGGTAGAAGAGCACAAGGTCACTGAGTTGCTCTACGCAAAGTCATGGCTGCAGAAGTAGCTAAGGTCTTGTTTTATCATGCAAGGACAAAATGGTCCTGACTAAAGGATCCTGAGGAAAGGGTGTTCCTTGGCCTAACAGGCTGCTTCTGCAGGTGAATGGTATTTGGGGTTGTTCACCTGCACACAGGGGTATCTCTCGATGTGTGGTAACACCTCTGCTCAGCAATCTGTGTCCAGATCTCAGCCATCCCCTGTGGATCATAGCCAAGACATCCCATGAGAGGAAACTCGGGGAAAGAATTAATGGATGTTTACTGAAGAACAGTAAAAATGTAGAAATGTTAGCCAGAACTGGATTTCCAACATCCCTGGCTTGTCACAGTCCAAGTTCTCTTGAGGTTCTCGCCACCAACCTCCCTCAGCATTAGCAGTTAATCATGTGGGAGAGGAAAGAAACAAATATCTCAAAAATCAAATTACTATGCAAACCAGAAGGCAAAGAATATATCGCATGAGATAAATCTTCATGTATAGAACTGCCAATGTGCAAAAGAGAAACCAATAAATTTTCTACAAACATCTGAGCATATTTCAAATGATGTTGAGTTTCCTTCCATTTTCAGTTCTTTTCTCCCCCCTTTTTTCTTTCTTCCCCATTTGCCCCTCCAAATTTCATTTTGGTAAATATTTCTCCCTGTTGCTTAGATAACCGTATCTGATTGCAGAGGCTTGAAGCATAACCAATGATGAAAGACTACCTGAGGGATACTGGAGCGTGTACGCCACAGGGGTGTGGACACAAACCCCTGAAATAGGCTGGCAGTATGACCAGAGTCGTTCTACCTGTAGGTTAAGTTAAGATAAGAACTCGCTTGCCAGCTGCACAGGGGATTAGACCAAAATTAATCCCTCGTGGTTGTTAAAAATCCACCAGGACTGTTGGCTTGAGATGGGTCAGAGCCTGCAGGTTGGGGAGCCAGGAGGGGGTTGAGCCCCCCCCACCTCCTCCAACACAAAAATTGACGGTGAGCCTCTGTCCCAACAGTGTGGCTCCAGCCAGGAGTGTGGGAGGAGAGGGTCAGCCCTACCAGCCAGGACCGGGGCTTTTGCTCCAGGTGGGCTTTTTGGCTCGGGGCTGGTACCATTTCAGCAGGTCCTCCTGCACCTAACGCTGCCTCTTCTTGGCAGGCTCTCTTCTTGGCAGGCTTCAAAATCGCTCAAAGCTCATGGTCCCTGGTGAGTGCTGGGGTGGCATGTGGTGGCAGGCAGTGGGGGGGGCAGTGGCCCCCCCCCAGCACCAGCCAGCCCCCCCGGGGGGGTTTAAAGGCAGGCCAACACGGC
>NW_009258651.1:1364926-1374095 GCF_000687185.1 Egretta garzetta
GGGGGGGGGGGTGGCCCCGCCCCAGCCCCAGCCAGCCCTCCAGGGGGGTTTTAAAGGCAGTCAAACACGTCTGCTCAGGGCGCCGGCAGTGAGGCACGGGAAGAGCAGATGAGTAATGGCCCCAGACTGGCCTAGTTAGCGCCAGGGCGGCTTTGCTACGTGCCGCCCCAGTGGGTCCCCGCAGCGATGGTGAACAGGAGAGAAGGACCAGTTCTTGCTGGAGCGGAGGACATGGAGAGAAAAGCTTCCCCTCCCTCAGAGATGCTGAGTGGGAGTCTCCCCTCCCCTTCACACATGAGGAGGGCTTAGGTTTTGCATAGGGAAGAAATAATCTGAAAATACCGCTACAGCATGAGAACTGGCACTTCTTGCATGGCACCTTCATACAGAACCATCTGAAAATTATTTACAGATGCCAAGCAAAGCCAAAGGTATGGCCATGCAATGCTGTTCATGGGTTTGCAGGATGTTGCAAGTGTTGGCTGATGATAGCTGCCCGCTTTGAAAAGCCAGGGCTGCTTGGGTCACCTGGAGTGTGTGAAAATCTCTGCAAACAACACAAGCCATCAGAAGATGTCAAATCAAAACCAGCTCCCACTGTACATTTATAATCCTGCAGATTATCGATAGAAGAAACAAAAAGTCATCTTGAAGTAGACAAGTGCTCTAATAAAAAGACCTAATTAAAAAAACCCCAAACCTAATAACAACTAATAAAAGGTGTTCTTGACAATGAAAACTTGCATGATTTCTATGCCAGGCTCCTGTTCGTTTGATGCCCCTGTGCTGGCAGTACTGGAGCGGTGCCAGGGTGCCTACACCTGCTTTCTGATCGCACGGCTCCTCCAGCACAGCCCAGGGCAGGGTCCGTCCTGCCCCAGGCACAGCCAAAGCACGGACAGGCACTGGTGGAGAGCATCCCTCAGTGGGTGGCTTGGGGGTTTGAGAGGCTCCAGCGTTAAAGGTAACTCCCAGTGGAATGCTATGGCCACAGACATACTGGTTTTAACACTTAAAAGCTATCTAATGCTTAATTCCTCTGTTCAGTTCTACCTGTGGCTCTATACCTCTGACGTTAATGCAGCTGCCAGTAAAATGACATAGAGTGTTTAAGCTTTCCTTGCTATTAATCAGGACAGGAACAGTAGCTTTCTGTGGATTTGTACGTGCCCACACCACAGACCTGTACTATCTCAGCTACTATCTCATCTGGTATTACAACATCATGGGATGATTGCTGTTTTTCTTCAGACTTAGACTTTTTGACCCATTTTTAATGCTGGAATTCCTCACGGCAAGGCTGTTGCTTGGGCCGTGCAGCAGGCTTGCAGCAGGCGTCCGCTGACAGCGGTGACATGGAGTGCGGTGCTCATCCGCCAGAAAACTGGGAAGAGAGCATCGCTCCAAATGGGGCAATGGCGGTGGATATGTGCAGGGAGGGAAGACTTTTTCGCTGCCAAGTGTGGAGCCAAGGCCTTGGCCATAGCTTGCAGCCAGCAGGGAACACGCAGCTCCCGGCCTGGGGAGGGAGCAGGAGCAGAGGGTGACTCACAGCCCAGCCCAGGCTTCCCTCCGTGCCAGCCACAAGTGCTGGGCAGCAGATTCCAGGGAGGAGGAGGAGGACAAAGCCACTTATCATCCACTCCCCTGCCCTCCACCCATTTGCTGTCTACTCATCTAGGCAGGGGTGAAAATAACAGCGTGCAAGAGCAAGGGCAATAGGTGCAGGCAGCCTGGGAGGGAGGTCCCCACGTGCTGGAGTTCATCTGGGATCACCTGCAAGCCCAGTGTGGGCTGCCCTGGCATGGCAGGAAATTGGTCTGAGAAGGACTGGGAGAAGACAAGTGTTGTCTTCTTTCCTCTAACACAGAAGTAAGCATCAATTTGGTGTGATTTAATATTGAGTGAATTAACTGGGTCCTGGTCTGGACATGGTGCTTGCAGACCTGGGCAAAGTGAAGAGCATTCAAGGAACACAAGAGTCAGGAGGAATATAGACTAAGGGATTCAAAAGGAAAAACAGGGGAACTTGGCTCATTTAGTCCAAAAAAAGAATATTAGGAAGAAAGATGGAAACAATCCTCTAACACATAAAACCTTCTTAAGGAGATGATAATTTTCTATTATCTGTGGAGACAAAGACATGAAGAAATCAGTTTTCCCTCTGCAACAAGGAGTGTTTTGACTGGCTACTAGGGAACATTTCCAAGATGTACAAGGTGTGGAGCAGGGGGAGAGGCTGGAGAATCCCTGTCCAGAGAGTTTTTTCAGGAGTCCTTAGACAAAACTCCCCATGATGTCTGCCTGCACCGCGGGTGCCTGTGGGCAGGGGTCTGGCAGGGCTCCTGGCAGGCAGGGGGTGCCTCAGTGCAGAGGTTTACATTTCATTGCCTGAAACACGGCATTAAGTATTCTTGGCAAGAGTCATAGCTTGGCTTGAACAAGCATTTGATAAAACCCACAAAGCTAAACAAGGATTACTGCTCTATAAGAAAGTGTTGAACACCAAGTATGCCCCACTTTCTATGATCTAAACCATGTTAATTCTCTAAGCGCAATCCATAATGTATCTGGAGCCAACTATTTCCATCTACTTCTAGACAATGTTAAATGAGATATTGTTTTAATTTTGCTGAGCCAGACAAAGATAATACCCCCAGGAAACAGTTCAAGTTTGTAAAAAAAAAAAAAAGGACAGTGTAGGTTGCTAAGTGATAATGATGCAAAACATAAATACTTACACAAAGGAAGTTATTAATTCAGGACATTCTTTACATATCACCTCTAAAATCTTTTCAGCTGTAGCCTATTATGCACCTTTATCTCACAGCATAGTCTCTTTATTTGTTTTACAATCAATTCTGTTAATCTACGGGGCTTTTTCAAGCTTACATCTCTAATTTACCCAACCTTCTGCCTCCTGCAGCCATCCTCACTCTGGAATAACACCCACAGACCCGCCACACAGGGCCAGACATATCTGATACCAAAGAAAGGTTTCAAAGAATGGTTCCATGTACCACTGTCTGTTCAACACTGGTGGCCAAGGCACATCTCCATTTGCCATCATCCCTTGGGGAATTAGTGGTGCAGAGTGAAGCTCCTGCAAACTTGGCATCCCCCTGTTCTTTACTAACTCTGCTGCAGCATGGCAACATTTTCCCCTTTGCCTTAGATGAAGACCTCGGAGATGAGAGGCTGTAAATCCAAGCTGGCAAAAATGATGCTTGCAGGGCAATGGAGAGTGTGGTCACTAATTTAGATATGACTGCTATTTATAATGTGTTATCTGCAGTGACCAAAGAACAGCATTCAGATCTTCCATGGGAATACCTCTCCCAGCCCCCAAATGCCAAATCTTTGCTCATGAAAATGCTCCTGACAAGCACGGGAGCTCCACAACTCCTTGGCTGCCGTTAGCGCTTGACCTCAAACAGTGGCCTAACGGTTTGCCAATTCTTGGAAAACTGCAATCCCATCATTTTTGTTATGACAGCATTGTAATTTGTGTGTCTACAGGATTTATTGCTTTCCCCATAAGGTGCTGCATCCTGAAGCAGATGCCTCCTGCAAGGAATGAGCACAACCAGGCCGTGGTATCCCCCAGCTCCCTCCCTGGTTGTTGGGGTTGACTGGATTCTTCCTTGCTCACTGCTGCCTTTAAACAGACGCGAATCCATTACTTTCACCAAGGCTTCTTTCAATACTGACTCCCATCGTATCCCTAAAGGAAGCATTGAGGTGACCCTCAGGGAAGTGCAGTAAACCCTGCCTGTTGGTACCTCTTTGCAGTCTGCCTGTTTTTGGAGATCTTTTCTGATGTTTCAGTGGCCTTCTCCCACTAGTTGTACTACATGTCTTGCTCTGGAGCCATTTCTCTTTTCTGTTCCCTCATCTGTCACAGCCTTGGCGTTGACACTGATCCCTCCCGACAGGTTCCCTGGTTAATTCAACACACCAGTGCTTATGTTGGGTTGGATTGTATGGTTCAGTCCTTCATCTGAGCACTCCTTCCACTCCCTGCACCTTCACAGTGTTTGTTCCCTTATGACTAGTGTTATTGGCCTACATTCTTGCATCTTGACTTTATTTCCCATTTCCTTCATGACTTCCCCTTTCTAAAAGGTATGAGTGTCCACTCTTGGGGATTTCTTCATTACTTAGTGCAATGGTGATGTCTCAGCAGCCCTGGCTTATTCACACCTTTCCGGGAATGATTTTTCTGTATTGCTTGCATAGCTTTACCACCTTCGCTTACAGCTTTCTGCAATGCCCACCACCACACTATCTTGGGTTGCTTCCTTGAATCCTGTGGTTTTCATTGAGCTTCTTTTTTTTTTTCTCTTATAATCACCTGAAATGCTCCCAAAATATCTCTTTGGAAACCACCTTAGAGCTAGCCTTTACTCACTGTGATCAAGTGTCACCCCACCTTTTTCTTGGTGTTCCTCTTGGTCTCTTTGTAAGATAAACTACTTGTTGGCTGCATGATCATTGGGTGTATGCTTGTATTAAGCATTAGGCAATGTTGTATATTTTAATTGTTTTTAATATGCATGTTTAGAGGGATGAAGGGTTTCTGATTTGTACTGACTATAACTGCATCATTTCCAAGAGATGTGTATCTAAACTTCCCTAAAGGAATTCACAGACCTTTGCAACTGCTCTAAATAGCTTGTTCAGTTGCTTAACTTACACTTGGGAAGACTTTTTCAAAAAATCTCAGCTGTGGATCAAACTCTTGATGCTTGTATATTCACCTAGGATGAACCTTGTTCAATCTTGTAAAAGCATGAATTTTTTTTTTTAAATCAATTTCATAAGCAGTGAGCCCAAGAGTATAGATAAGTATGTGAAGATGGTCTCCACACCCCTAAAGAGGAACAAAGCTCAAGCGGACAGTTAAAATAACTGTCAGCCAAAATCATGGGCATTAGGAGGAGGAGATGTGGAAATATGAGCAGCAGGTGATAAATCTGCTTGGTTTATCGCTGTCTAGGGTGACAGGGGTTTGGGCCCCAGTCAGGCTTTTCTACCGTGCCACGCTCAGGGCTGAGACCATGGCTTGGGTAAACAACCCCTGCCGAGGTGTCACCCTCAGACCAGGCTCCTGGGCGGCCCTTGCAGCAGTCCCCTCCACCATCCCCAGCCCGCTTCCCCTGGGAGTGCGGATGGCCCAGATGGCCACCAGCCTCCACTGAAAGCCGCTGCACCAGCAGGGGGGAAACAGCAACACAAAGATGCTGTTGAGCAGTGAGGGGGTGGCTGAAAGGAAGGGGAAACTGTAGGGACCCCCAAACAAGCATGGATTAAAAAAAAAAAAAGATGGAGTATTAGGGCAGGAACTAGGTGAGGCCACAAATGACCTCTCTGCTAGGAGAAAGCACACTGTGTATGAATAAATGGCTGAGAGAAGCAATGAGAGCGGCCCAGGACCATTGTCCATCCTCCTGGGCAGTGAAGGGAGCTGCTGGCACAGACCCAAGGATGACCGAGTGCAGGCTCCCTCCAACCCGGGCTGCGCTCGGGCTGTTACTGAGCCCTGCACTGTCTGCTGTGCTACCCATTAGGTTACTGCTGAAGGTGAAAACATACTGTCATAAAATGTCCCTAATAAATCTTCCTTCATTAAGTCAGCTTGCAATTTAGTTGTTGAGACTATACTTTCTCCACCCAGCTACTGTTGTTTTCCCAGGTGTGCCAGTTAGGGATTTTGACCAAGGATGGAGGGTACCACTAAGTTTGTGTGACTGTAGCTGGTCCCATATCCAGACCAAGAAAAAGACTCATAAAAGGAGAAGCACACATTAAGCATTTCATAATTTTCCCCCAAAAGAAATAAAGAAGAGGAACAGGTGTTGCACTTTTGCCAAAAATAGTTTTCTCCAGGGGAAAGTTTGCCAAAAATAGTTTTCTCCAGGGGAAACTGTAGGATATACCACAAAAAACATGTGAAAATAATAGTTCAAGTAACAAAAAGAGTAAGGATTCCCCGAGAAAACCATGTTTGGAAGGATGGTTTTTGCCAAACAGGCCTGGAAACCTGCAAAAATATATCACGTGGCTGGAGAATATAAAGAAAGAATATGCAGTATATGAGAATATAAAGAAAGAATATGCAGAATATGCTGGAGGGAACGGGGGCTCAGAGAAGCTGCACCAGTAAGAGTGATAAAAGTGTGGGCAGGATGCAGCAGCCTGGTACCACCACGTGTGCTGCCTGCAGTGGGGTCTCTGCCCCTCAGGGAAGACATAAGGATTTGACAAGGAAACTAACAGGAGCCAGGGAGTGGAAGAGCTGTCCTGGGAGCCTAAAAAGGGGACGTGATGTACCCCATTATGGGGACCATGCTTGCCACCAGGGCCCTGCTTCTACCACCCTGTGCCTTCTAGGTCCAAATATAAAACCCCTGTGGTATAAAAAGGTCTTCTGCCAGTAACTTTGTTTCAAGGCTCACAGAGCTGTTGATCACCGATGATCTCAGCAGGCGCCGAGTCAACAGATAACTACTGAGTCTGCCATAAAACAGGGAGCAGCTTCATCTTGGAACATACCATGAGATTAAATCAGAGAAGCCAAACATCACTGTCAACGGAGACAATTGGGAAAAGGCTGCGTTTGGCTCTCCACCACCAGCAGCAGACAGCGCTCTCCCAGGAGGAATGTGAGTCAGAGGAGCTGCTGCCAATGGGCAGCTGGGCTCTGCCTGGGGAATGACCAGACAGGCCCTTGAGGTGTCAACCATGATCAAGCAGGGTCCAGATGGCCAGAGGCTGGTGTTTGGATCTCATCAACTGAGCGAAAAAAAAATCAGTAGTTGCCACAAACTCAGTTTGCCTGTAGAGGCTGGAGGTTGGCACATCTGGGTAGCAATTAATCCACATGTGTAGCTTTGAAATTAAAGATGATACTCTGAATAGCTGAGAAACATCAATAATAAACAAACATCAGAAGAGACTAATGCGGAAACAGAGGTGAATGGTAAATGGCAAATGACAATTCAAAGGAAGGTTTAAAAAAAAAGGGAAAAAGAAGAAATATAACAAAGTGTAACGTATAACCATATGGCTACAAGATCTTGGAAATCATGCTGAGGATCATATATTTTAAAAGGGCTGGAAAATACAAGGTCTTGCTTCCCTCAGAGAAACTTCATGAAGAAACATACCCAAGAAGGAGGAGTTAGGAGAAGTAACCAAAGTAATGCAGTTCCAGTGCCACCATCAAAAATAAGCTCACTGAGTTACCCAAAGTAGGAGACAGCTACGGACCTAATGCTAAAAAACCCAGGCTTCCCATGGTAGCTGAGCTTGATTCAGTTCTGGTCTTTGTGCTTTCCTAATATAAACAAGGGGATCATGTATTGTTCTAGAAGTCTCTCAACACTGCCTTAATTAGGCAGCTTCCAAATTATCTTTGTTGTTTATGCCATATTACTCATAAATCATGACCACGGTCACATTCAGGCCCCTCTTGCAGGCTCTAACATCCAGTGGTGATCACCTCTGCCTTTTAATTATGATAATATAGGTTTCTGAGCCTTTGATGTGACCACCTGAAGAAGGTCCTACAACTACACACGTCTTGGCAGAAGAGCCACATGCTGCTGATAAGACAAGTATTTGTCTCACAGCAAGTTCTTAAGCTTTCCTCACGCTGAAGCGATGCCATCAGATGGGTGGCAGCTGGCGGAAACCTGCATTAGGGAAAATCAGAAAAGCTGCATCAGGGGTCATGGAAAAGAGAGCCTGGACCAGCACCGTGCTAAGGCAGAGGGACCTCACTTAGCTTTTTCAGGTAAATTATCTTGGAAGGAAAAAATTGATTTTACAGGTGAATAGTCCTTGTTAGCCTAATAGAATAGAACAGAAGCGTGTTAGCCTGGAAGACAGGCGAATGAGGATAACTATTAACATCTGTCTCTAGCTGTGCAAAGGCTGTGGCTGGGCTTCCTATGAGCTGGACTGGGCAGACTGGCCTATTTAAACATTACATCCAAAACTCCTTTGCTACAGAAACAGGGCAGCAAGCCAGGCAGGATGCCAATGCAGACACATCGGGCCTAAGAAATGGAGCAAAACCCAGGACTGTGGCAAGGCTTCCCACGTTGCCTATTTACTGACCTGCACCAGCACGGCCAGGAGCTGGGCATCAGAGGAAGGTCTGTTCAAGAAGCTCACCTGCAGGTCACAGGAGAGGTGGCAGCTGGAAATTACACTTTTGCTCTGCATACACACGTGGACAGAATTGCTAACAGGGTGGACATGGCAATAATAACCTGGGGATACTGTCAGTGGGCACTGTCTGGGCAGTTGTCACAGCCAAGTTTTACAGCAGTAAGTGCAATGAGATGGTAGGGCAGCGCTCCCCCGAGGTAGCACTCTAGAGAGGAGCCTGGACTGTAATTTTTATGAGAACAGACTTGAAAACAAAAGCTATATGCAGACACAGTAAGCACTGTTCATAGTGTACCGGGGCAATGCTAACAAACACCTACCTCACTTTTACTGATGAGTAAATAAGATTGTATTAATCCCTATCTAATGGTTTTCTTTTTAATAAACTATTCAGATGCTAAGATCAGATTAAAACATAAGCTCAGGTTATTACTTAGTATGTTTTTATTTGTAGCAATGTGGCCTATCTTCAAGAAGGGCCAGAAAGAGGATCCGGGGAACTACAGACCAGTCAGCCTGACCTCAGTACTGGGGAAGATTATGGAGAGGTTCATCTTGAGTGTGCTCACCAGGCACATGGAGGATAATCAGGGGATCAGGCCCAGTCAGCATGGGTTCATAAAAGGCAGGTCTTGCCTAACCAACCTGATTTCCTTCTACGACCAGGTGACCCACCTGGTAGATGAGGGAAAGACTGTGGACGTATATACCTGGACTTCAGCAAAGCCTTCGACACAGTCTCCCATAGCATTCTCCTGGAGAAGCTGGCAGTTCATGGCCTAGATGGATGTACTCTTCTCTGGGTTAAAAACTGGCTGGGTGGCCGAGCCCAGAGAGTCGTGGTGAATGGAGCTAAATCCAGTTGGCGGCTGGTCACAAGCGTTGTCCCCCAGCACTCAGTCCTAGGGCTGGTCTTGTTTGATATCTTTATCAATGACCTGGATGAGGGGATTGAGTGTGCCCTCAGTAAATTTGCAGACAACACCAAACT
>NW_009258651.1:1374729-1390845 GCF_000687185.1 Egretta garzetta
GGTTTAGTGGTGGGATGGCAGGGTTAGGTTAAAGGTTGGACTCAATGATCTCAAAGGTCTTTTCCAACCAAAGTGATTCTATGATTCTATGATTCTAATGTAAGACCTGCATCTTGTTCTAAAACTTGTATTTTATATTTTTCTTTGCTCACATATTCTCATTTTTAATAGCTTTTGTTTGTAAATCACAGGCTAGAGAAGTACGATGTTGTCTCTTTCAGCAGTTGAAGCTATATTCAGACTTTAAAAATCAGACTTCTGTAATCACCCTCTACTATGCACTGATAGAGATTTGATAGGGAGGGACGATATTTGTAATTAAGTTTTTTCCTAAAAAAGGAAAATCAAAAGGAAATGCAAGAAACGTTTCAGAATCACACAATGTGACTTCATGCTACTCCATAAACTTCCGTGTGATACAGATTGGGCACTGGCACTGCCCGTTCGGTTAAATTGCCTGGTTGCGCAATTCCCTATTTCCACCACCCCGTACGTTTGAAATGGCACGATTACATCTTTCCATTACTGCATGGGTTTGAAACGACACTGCTGAGTAATATCAGAAAGTCTGGGTTTGGAGTCATAAGGTGCTCTGGAATGCGGAAAGCTCCACACTTCTTGGTCTGCCACCTTTGTATTATAGCGGTAATTCCAATAATTTTTTCTTAACTGCACAGAAATACTTTCTATATTACTACTAAAATCTCAGTAGAAAGATGGCACCCCATTAAGTTTTTAAGTAGAGCTTAAAAAGAAAATACAAGCTCCACAGCAACACATCTGGGTGTAAAGCTGAGTGGTAATTTTGCTACACAAGCGCTGCCGCCGCTGCGTGCAGGAGCAACGCAGGCATTAACAACTCGACTGTGCCACCCGGAAACTGCCAAGGTTTTCAATGAGGCAGAGGCTGTAGCGAAGCACGAGGCAATAGTAAATCATTCCCACTTGTAATGCCAGCTTTAATTTATATATAAATGATTATTGGGCAAGACAAGGAAGAAAAAAAAAACCCACCCCAAAAATGATTTCTCTTTCAGAAGAACCAGTTGTATCAAGAAAGTTCCCAGGAACTCCTGGCTAAATGACAACCTCATTTCTTAAGTAGTATCAGACTGACAGCAAGGATTATCCAGCCTCATCACCTGCTCCCTGGGCTGCAAAAAAATGCCTCTATTGTATTCCTTAGGTGTATTATCTCTTTAAAGCAGACTAAGAACAAGCAGCCATGGCTTCATATGGAAAGTATGTAGTGATACAATACTGGAAAAATTAGTGCAAGGCCTGATGTTAAATTTTAAAGACACCACGAATGCAAAGGAAGGTTTTTCACAGTGTTTTAAATTACAGATGCTTTTTAATGTTTTCTGTTAAAAACCATCTCCTTTTGTTGTGCTGACATAGAGGTGTTGGACACTTACGGAGGCCTTGGGCTGTACATTAATACTGTAACAGTAGTCATCATCCAGGCTTAATCTAAACAGAACAAAAATTGGGCCAAATTTACAGCTCTGGTTTATAGGAACTTTAAAAAACCCCAGTAAGTCCAACTTCTGCACAAAGCTTTCCTATGTTCCCATGCAAGTACAGGCTCTTGTCCTTTCCACGTTAGACTACATTTTACTCATAGAAAAAGGAAAACAAGTTTTTAGATGATTCTGCATCTTCTACATCTGCACTTCTTGTGACTACAGGGCTGAAATCCAAATAGCTGGAAGAAGTCTACAAAGCCACCCATTAAAATCTCCATTTCACACTGGGGTTCAGGAAGAAATCTCATACACTCTAAGTGCCATTTTTTTCCAAGCGTCCCTTCATTTCAGTGTTTGGTGAAGGGCATCCTTGCTGAAGGAACAAAAAACATCAAGCAGAGAAGGGAAAATGCTGAGGGATGTGCAACCCAACAGAGCATTTCTGTGAATATACATTAAGAAAATAAGTCATGCTCTTTTCCAGTGGACTAGAAAACAAAGCAGTTTGAGGTATTTCAAAATTTTGTGGATACAGTGCCCTTACCAACAGGTCTCCTTGAAGTTCGCTCCACTCCCATGAGAGTGGTGCAGCTTTTCCTCACAGCCAGGACATTGCAGCAATTTTTCATGAGCTGTATACAAAAACCTGCCAGTCCATCTGCGTTTGTTCATGGCTTCACTTGCGGCTGGCTTGCAGTTGGAGCCAGCTGAAACCATCCTTGGAGAGTTTCACAACATATCAGCATGTGCAAACTGGGGCTTCAAAGCAAATTCTGGGGGTCAAACATTCAAGGCTGCCCTGTTTTGTCCCAAAGAAGCTCCAGGTTAGGACACTCTAGCGTCTTTTTTCTCCAATTCTTATGAAACTATTGGTATGACAGCATTTGCTATTCCAATTGTTAGTTTTTTTTCTGACCTCCCATTTATAAAAGAAGTGAGAAGTCTATGTAGCCACAGTTCTGCGCCTTATGGCAGCACAGGCAGCAGTAGGGGATGTGGATACTGATGCTTCGCAAAGAACAGCTTTGTATGGACATCACGGCAAGCAATCGAGCTTTGCTACTGGTCTGCTCCCAACATGTGCGGTAAGTAATATTTAAGCCTTTAAGAATATTAAGATATGCAGCTAAATCTTGCCATTTGAATATTGCTCTTGCATGATTAAGTGGACACATTTAAATGAGTACACCAGATTTCAGCTCCTGTCTCTTTGCCATTCCTTATTATAAAAATCAGTATTTATCAGCATTCACATATATTAGCTTGTATTCAATGGTCAAGCGACTCCTCCAAATTAAAGTTGTACAATAAAAGGAAAAACTCAGAGCGGAGAAGAAAGTTCTACCTGAAAAATGAACTATAAGAAATACCAGTCAATGAGTAACTCTCTAAGTGGCATGCTCTCAAGCTGCATCTCTACTTAACTCGGAGTAACATGCTGAAGGGAGGAATCCCTTCCTCTTTCTGAAATCACAGAAAAGAACAGAAGGAAATCCCTGGCCATTGGCTGGATGCAAAGCCTTACCAAATCAAATGTGAGTTTTCCCCCAGGGTCAGTTTTTGTCCTTCCACGCACTGTGACTGATCCGCAATAGCACGCACACATCTGTACGCACACACACGTGAAAAACGGAAGGTGCAGGGTGGGCGGGGGGAGGGCTGCCCTGACAGCACGACGGGAGCTTGGGTGAACAGGGGCAGAGGCAGCTAGAGCCAACGTGTTCATTTACACCTGTTTACTCTAACTAGATCCAAATTAATTTGTGAAACACTCCCTTTGGGTCTGGTAGGCTGTTGAAGGCAAAAGAACGTTTGTTTTTCCTACTGACACTTACACTCATTGCTGGGCTCACGTCTGCCGGGCTCCTCTTTCTCATGGAGGGCTCCTGTCCTCCACACCTCCATCTCTGGAAGGGCACCACAGTTACAAGTTCTCAACGAGCTTTTTGTAATTTCATGCTATGGCAATGCAATCCCGTCGTGTAACCATACAGGCACTGGCAGCAGATCTCATCTTTCTTTTGAAAAACTGAGTCTGACAATGACATCATTTTGTCTCAAAAAGATTTTTCCTGTTTTTGTAACAAGCACCACAAGCACTATCCTGCTTCCCTGATGAAGCACATTTGATTTTTGCCTAAAAGATGGTACAGATAGGATAATGCAATTTCTTAATACCATTCCAGTTAGATAATATGCCAACCAGAAAATACATTTTACCTTTCAAACTATTATCATGACTCAGCAGAAGAATAACTACAGAATCACAGAATCACAGAGTGGCAGGAGTTGGGAGGGACCTCCGGAGATCATCCAGTCCAACCCCCCCTGCTAAAGCAGGGTCACCCAGAGCAGGTTGCACAGGACATCGTCTGGGCAGGCTTTGAGTATCTCCAAAGAAGGAGATTCCACAACCCCCCTGGGCAGCCTGTTCCAGTGCTCCATCACTCTCAAGGTAAAGAAGTTCTTCCTCTTGTTCAACTGAAACCTCTTATGCTTCATTTTGTGCCCATTGCCTCTTCAACAGGGAAAGTAAATTGACACGGCTGCTTTGCAAGCTGCAAACTACTTCCTGTACATACCGAGATTTTGGAAACAGAGATACTGGACTTCCCTCAGTGAGGCAGGTAAGTATTTCCCTGCATCTGCCCATTCTTCCTTACCTTACACACGATAGCTGGTTTGATTTCCAACAGCATAAATCAAGGGCTTTGGCATGAACACACTGGATTCTGCTTCCAATAAGCAGCAGTAACTAATAGTAAAGTACACATAATAAGGAAAACAATAAATACCAAATTGGTAAAACAGAGAAAAACACAGTGCAAGAAAGACAGGGGTTTAGAAAATTCTGTAGGTGTAACTTGATTAAAAATAATACATTTTAAAATATGCAATTGTGTAAAAAAGAAACCACAAGATAAATTCTTCCAAAATATCTGATAGTTTACCATAAAATTGTTGCTTGAACATTCAAGCCACTGTTGCTTCTTCTGCTGACAATCAAACAAAATAAATACTTGACTGTATCTGCAGTAGTTCTGCAAATTTGTAGGACTGCTGGTGTTCATTCCTAAAGAGCCCTCATAAAATACCAGGTGCAATCTATCACAAGAAGTCTATTGCATTTGAGGAAAAAAAAGCAATGGGATAAAAGGAGTAAGACAAATTTAAGGGAAATCATTAAACCAATTAATTCAACAGAACTGGAATTTGTATCTTACGAGCAGTTCAGCTCTGACAAGTTGCTCCCCAGAAGGGATTCTTCACTGTCCAATTAGCAAACCTGTTTGCAGTTCTGTCCAAACCATCAGCTAAATACCCTGGAAGGAGTTATGAGATGGACTGTTATGAGAAGCCGAGAACCAAGAGGGAGAAATAAAAGGAAAAAGTGAAAAGGGAGATAAGGGAGCCCTCCCGTCCTGGCAAACACTGCTCCTGCCAGCAGCCCCCAGCAGTGAAGATACTGGACAAGGTGAATGCAGCATTTATCCATCAACAGGAGGGGTGGCCCCTGGGGACCAACAACACGGGATTTTTGGTGGCTCAGACTTTTCTGTAAATAAAGAATTCTGTAAGGAATTCTTTATATGTGAAAAGTTGTGACAATTTTATGATATTATGTTAATCTGCCCAGCAAAATGCATGGAAAAACCTGAATGCAGATTTATTTACATCCATTCACACCATCCTAAATTTCCTTTACAATTTAGGTTAAAAAGTCCTCTCAACATACGTGATGATTTGAACTGATCTATGTATCTGCTTTGGAGTTAATTGACTTAAGCCAGAGCAACATTTCTGATACAAAATGGGCCAAAATCAAATCAAAGTTGGAATCGGGCTAATGCAGGCTGGGAGGGAACACAGGCCTCTGGTGGAACCTCCTGATCAGAGCAGGCTCCACTCTGAAATCAGACCAGGCTGCTCAGGGCTTCATCCAGTTGGGACTTGAAAAACTCCAAGGATAGGGACTGCACCACCTCTCTGGACAACTTGTGCCTCTGCCTGACTGTCCTCATGGGGGAAAAAGTGTCTCCTTACATCCAGGCTGAAACTCTTGTGGTTCAACTTATGTCCATCATCTCTATCTTCTCACCCAGCCCCACTTTAGAGAGCCTGGCTCTGTCTCCTCCTCCTCCCCACAGGCACTGGGGGCTGCTGGCAGGTCCCCTGAAGCCATCTTGGCTCCAGGCTGCCCAAGCCCAGCTCCCCAAGCCTCACAGGACCAGTGCTCCAGCCCCACCATCTCTTCCCCTACCATTTGTCCAATGTCTTCCTTGTGCTGGGAGCCCCAAGCTGGGCACAGGATTCAGACAGAGTCTAATGACTGATGAGTAAAGGGGATTAATTGTCAACAAGGGTACAGGTCCCTGGGATGAGGACAGCCCATCTCATTCCTTTAGCTACCTTTCCTGAATGATTTCTAGTTGTTGTTGCATTTACCAACTAATAATTTTGCGTGCTTCAAATCCTAAGCAAATGTCAGCTAAAATACATTTTTTGTCAGGCATCTCCTGCCCAACTTGTAGCTGTGAACCTGGGTGGGAACTGATGCTCCAAGGCGAGCTTTGCTGTACGCCAGAGTCTGCAGAGGAGCTGCTCACCATGCAGAAGTGCTCTGGCACTCTCCAGAGTGCTTTTACCCGCAGAGAAAGCTGTTCCTTCATGGCAGGACCCCGTGTCTGCAGCAACTGGTCACCAACACATGAACTATAGGAGAGTGCACACCATTTCTTGTCTATTTACTCCCACTGACTTCCACAAATTACCAGGGCACTGGTTTCTAAAGACCTATTATGTAGTGCTACCACTACAGTATCACACTGGAGCACAGAAGTTAATACCTTCCTCATTAAAATATTTTATTAATACGCAAATAATAAAGATGGAGGCAAATACTTGATGACATGATTGAGTTTTAAAATATCTCAGAACGAACAGAAGGCAAGCTAATTAGTTATGACGATGTCATATGCTCACAGAAAAACAGGTCTAACCTTGAAAGTAATTGGAACCTTCTATGACCTTGTCTGAAATATAAAAACATACATAAAATGAGGAAATCAGCCCCATAATTAATTTACTATTGCTTAGTAAGGCATCAGGAGTGAGGCTTGACCTCCCCAAATTCCAATGTCTAAATGCAGGTTGAGCCAGTCACTGTGGCAATAAAAAGCCATAGAAGAAATGCGACAATTTTAAGTCCATATTGGGATAAAATAAATTGAGCTTACAAATTTTCCTTTCTCTCCACTGACGATACAGGAGCACAGGACAACCTCGGCATTATGCCTCCCACCGCACGTTTCACATCCAGAGATGTGTTCTTGGCCCACCACTCACGTCAAGGTCTCTTTTACTGTGACCTAAGCAGAAATAAGTGGCATTGGTATGTTCACACAGACATTTCTGCTGTTCAGCTCAAAATGGCAACTAATTAAGTTTCAGTAACTTGTTTGCGTGCTGCACCCTCTGTAAAAAAACAAGATTTGAAATGCCCCTGAGCTGAGCATTAGTAAAATGACAGCTTAACACTTCTGCATCTGTGCTGTGATTGAAGCTTCATGACCAGTTAGCACAAATTCAGACATGCTTAACTCAAGCAGTGTGGGTGCGATGCGCTGTTTCAAGTTATTCTTACTATCTGCATAACAATACTGCCCCAAGGTGCCAGCTGAGATCAAAGTCCAACTGTATTACAGGGTACCTACATTCCTAGTAACACTTCATCTGCTGTGGACCAAAACACGCCACTGCAGCACCTGAGGATATTACTACTTCCAGGTGTATACTGCTTCCTTGTATGTGGAGGAGATGTTGTGTCTCCTGTAGGAAAGGCAGCAGTAAAGCATAAATGCTACATCTAAGCCACCGCATCTTTGCCTCTGTGGGGGAGCAAAGCAGCAGATACCTGGGGTCCCTTCAGCTACAGCAATTAAATTCATTACAGCTGAGTCCTACAGAAGCACTCCTTGCTTCAGATAATGTACAAAATAGACATGGAAGCAGAGAGGTGAACTGGCTTCCCACGATCACTCAGATGGTCATGGAGTAGCCTGGGAGAAAGTCCAGACTGATCCACTACACCATACTGTCTCCCAAATTATTAAATCAAAATATCTTCTTTCTCATAGACAAGTCTTAAAATGGGGCACATATTTATGCAGCAATGCCAATGGCCAGCATCAAATATCTGACTTAAGCTGGGGGAAAAGCCACTGGGTATCAAGTGCGTGGTCTTAAAGACCAAGTAGGTCTCTGGTAAGTCTTACGGAACTTAAAGGATGAGGGGAAAATTCTACTCTATTTACTCACACTTACATCATCATACAGGTACAGAAGTGCCAAAGGAAGGGAAAGGAGGAGCGATTCTTTCCCCTATGTTGTGGAACCGTTACAGAGCTAAGTTGAAGCGACCCTGTCTGCTGTTGAGCTCTCAGCTCACCAGCCAGCAAGTCTACTCTTTGCTCAACACAACCTTCTCCTATCTACAATCAGTGCTTTACAAATTAACCCCGCTGTCACAGTGATTGGCAGGTGAGGGCTTATTTTCTCCCGTGACAAACAGCTGATGTTTGCCTATTTCAGATCCCTGCATAAGCAAATATTGTTCAAGCGCTGAATTCCTAAGCAAGCTGAAAAATGCATTATTTAAAATATGATTGTGTTCCAGCATTGCACAATATTAATATTGCTAAAGCTACTTAATGCTTACACATCTAATGCATATATATAATAATTTGATAAATTTCAACGGAGCTTTTTTATAACTGTTTCCAGTTATTCATGAACTATATCACGACTAATTTGGACCAAATGTTTAATTGGTCTCTGTATTTGTGCATGTTATTGGTTGCACATTCAGTCTCCTCTTCTGCATGACCAAAAACTTGCACTTTTTCTGAAGATCTGCTCTTCATTTGGTCTCTGCTGTTAGACAAGGTGCACCCCATTCAGATTGCATTTGTTTTTTCAGTTTGGCAAGACCAGTGAGACATTCATCTCTCCATTTTCTCCTGGCATCCAGGACTTTTGGAACAACTGGAATTCTTTCAGACATTGCCTGGAACAGAAAATTTAAGATGATTAAATCTCACGTTCTTAGTGAAAAGTTTCTCACCAGCATTGGTTTCCTGCTTTCCCTCTGTCAGACCAAGTAACCATCCACACAAACTGTAATTTAGTCTATCACAAGCAATAGGCCACTAATTCTTTACCTGGGTGACTGGAAATGAGTTAACCTGTACTAGAAGAAAAGTGGAGAGGGTTGGAGAAGGTTGGCCTGAATGCGGCAATGAAGGTGCCTACAGAAACGTCAAAGCATCGGCCTCTTCCCTCAGTTTGCCCCACACAGACACTGTCTAGTCTCATTGATATAACCTTTTATTAAATAGGAAGGAGGCAACCTGGCCATTTATGTGGCTAAAAATGTGCTCTAAACCAAATTCCTCTGTGTGTGTGTGTTTAAAGCTGTGATCTCTCTTCTGGTTCCTAATAAATTTAATGAGGGATACCATGTTTATAAAAAACACTTTGTCTTAGTGCCAGTTATAATTGAAATGACAGAGGCTGACACATAACAAACCCAGAATTTTTCTTTCAAAGAAAAAAAGCTGTTTTGAGAGTGCAGGTAGAGATCGCAAGGTCACCTTTGCCAAAATAGCACCTGAGGTCTTAGGTTTAAAAGGCAAGAGTTGAGAAACTGGGTAAAACCCAGACCTGCTATCAATGATGGGCAGGTTGCAGTCACTCCAGAAAAAAGTCAGGGGAGGGACAGAGGAGTAAGATAAGGAAACCCATCTTTGGCATTGAAGACCAAAGATAATAGAGACACACAGAAACAGACACTGAAGTGGAATCCAGCTTTCTGTAAAGAAACCCAGACTGTTTCATACTAATCAAAAGCTTCTAATTGTGAATAACTCCACAATTATTATTGATTGCTATTATAAGCAGTCTGTGTGGGTTAAGCATAAAATAATCTTCTTCCTTTTTAACATAGCTGATGTTGAAATTGTATAAATAAGAACAAAAAAAAAAAAAAAAGGAACAAAACCGCAGTCTTCCAGACAGAGAGCTTCCATACATGGAATTAATCTGACAGCTCATCAAGGACGACTCAACACATACACATGTTCTTTAGCAAAGCATTAAAAAGGCAACTATGAAAAAGCAGAGTTAGGAAATAAC
Organism: Egretta garzetta; assembly: GCF_000687185.1. Lineage (NCBI taxonomy): Eukaryota > Metazoa > Chordata > Aves > Pelecaniformes > Ardeidae > Egretta > Egretta garzetta. The sequence goes on from NW_009258651.1 coordinate 1,384,392, forward strand.
AATACTTCAGTTAATTCCTATGATCGTCCAAAATAGCCTATACAGTGAGTATAAAAAAACTGTGGGCTTAGAAATGGTAATAGACAAACTGGGTCCCAATCCAGCACAGCACTTAAAACACAACTCATCTTTAAACATGCGAGTAACCTTACCTGACTGCTCATATGCTTAACTTAAATGTGTATTTGCAGATGTTATAGACTGGAGCTCTAGTTTATAAAGTATACAAAACCAAGAAAAATAACACCCAGAAGAGAAAAGCTACAGGGTTTATGCAGGAAGATGGAGTAGGAGGACAACACAGGGAGAAAAAGTCATATAGGAAAGGAAGCTTGGAGCTGTGCATGTTACGGTTGAGGACACAGGACAGAAGTGGTAAGAAATAGTGTGGAGGCCCTCTTATCACCCTCTACAACTGCCTGAAAGGAGGTTGTAGTGAGGTGGGTGTCGGCCTCTTCTCCCTGATAATGGGCGATAGGATGAGGGGAAATGGCCTCAAGTTGCGCCAGGGGAGGTTTAGGTTGGACATTAGGAAATTTTTTTTTCACTGAAAGGGTTGTTAAGCACTGGCACAGGCTGCCTAGGGAAGTGGTCGAGTCCCCATCCCTGGGGGTATTTAAAAGATGGGTAGACGAGGTGCTTAGGGACATGGCTTAGTGGTGGACTTGGCAGTGTTAGGTTAATGGTTGGACTTGATGATCTTAAAGGTCTTTTCCAACCTAAACGATTCTATGATTCTATGATTTGATGCCAACAACCCATAGTTGTTAGCAGTTGACTCCTCTGTCTAGTAATAATGTTCCTCAGCTGCTAGATCACCTTCCCTTGATGTATGTCAAAGCACTTTGAAAAGGGACTTACATGCATTCTGTACTGATCTTTTAATTCGAAGTACACGCTCACACAAGAAATACAGACTACAGCTACCTCTAACAGTAAACTGAAATGGTACAAATGCTAAAATAAAAGCTAATGTTCTTTGTTCCATATTTACCTGATTGATTTTCTGCTCAATTTCACCTGAAAATTCTGGAACTGGTCCAAAGGTGTTCAGAACAAGTCTCATACCTTCACGATATCTTTCACAATAGTTTGAGATGCCTAAAAGTAAGAGTGAAAAATTGCATTTCAACAGAAATTCCTACTTAAGTTCAGTAAGGCTGCCTGTGCTTAAGCACTGTCTTAAATTAGAGTCCAAAAAAAAGGTGTGCTCTTATGCTTAAGTTACCTAACTGTCTCAAGGAAAAATGGATTCTATCCACCACACTCTCATTAAGGCTCACAGAAAAATCATTTAGGATTATGCCTTTATTGCCAAACCAATTAATGTTACATACCAACAGGCAATGCTACATGAGGGGTATAGTACACAACCATGGTTATACTTGTGCTTTGTTACTTGAGATCAGAAAGATTCCCCAACCAGTGTCCATATGGAGAGTGCTCTCACCCATTCCTCCTGTGTGGTATGTGTCGTATCAGTTGAAGCATTCCTGTTGTTACCTATATTTATTGACCTGGAGTGCATCAAGAGGAACGTGGCTCAGGGGGAAAGAGTCAAAGGCACAGAGACCCAGGTGGCCTCCAGTGAATGAGGAACAGATGGATCTTGCAGATCAATACCTTGTGTTGCAACTGGGGTTAACAACAAGGGTTTGGCTTTTATGACCACAGGACTCTGTTTGATGGCTTAGCAATGCTGAGGGGAGATGGGATCCATCTGACAAAGTGAGAAAAAGCATCTTTGCCAATAACCTGGCCAATCTGGTGAGAAAAGCTTTATATTAGGACCACTCAAAAAGTGACATTACAACCTGTAGTCAAGCGAGGAAGGGGTGTACGGGGGTGGAAAGAAAAGAGTGCAGGGGACTAGGTACAAGAGAAACCTCAAGAAAGTATAAAAAAAGGCAGGAGTCATCCACCTCTAGTGTATGTGCATGAATGCGTGCAGCCTAGGAAACAAGCAGGGGAAAGAAGAGCTCCATGAGTGGTCACACAACTACACTGTTGTTGGAGCAACTGAGGTGTGGTGGGATGGCTCGCACAACTGGAGTGCTGCAGCGGACAGATACACGCCGCAGGAAAGACAGACAAGGAGGGTGTGTGCTATCTCTGTAAAGGAGCAGCTCAGATGTATGGAGCTATTCTATGGGACGAGCGACTGGCTGGGTGAGAGCCTGTGGTCAGCATCAGTGGAGAGGCCAGTAAAGGACAGAATCCTCCAAGGGCAAGAACAGTCCATCCCGATATTCAGGAAGACAAGTAAATGTATCAAGAGATTGGCTTGGATAAGCTCCAGTGTAAAAAAGCAGCATACAGGCGGTGGAAGCAGGGACAGGCTGTAAAGGAGAAATCTAAAAACACTGCCTAGGTTTGTAGGGATGGTGTCAGGAAAGAGCAGTATTGAATATCTATCCTGAGACCTGTACTGCCTAACAGCACTTGCTCATGAATTTTGCAAATGATACCAAATTGGCCAGGGGTGGGAGGTAGCGGGGTGGACCAGCTGATACATTGGAGGGCAGAGCTGCCCTTAGACAGGCTGGAGGAATGAGCCAATACAAAACCTGAAAAAAATTAACAGGTACAAATGCCAAATTCTGCACCTCAGAATGAAGAGCTCCTTGCAACAACACAGTCTTGTGAATCCCAAGAACCTGGTCCCAGTAGGCAGCAAGCTGTACGTGAACCAACAGTGTGCCCTGGCAGCAAGGAGGGCCAACGGCATCCTGGGCTGTGTTAGCAGCACAGCCAGTAGATTGATTACCCGCTTTTACTCAGCACTCATTAGACTGCATCCAGAATACTGTATTCAGTTTGGGATCCCCCAGTACAAGACAGACATTGACAAACTCCAGCAACTTCAGCAAAGGCCACCAAAATGGTGGGGGCTGGAGCACCTGCCCTGTGAGGAGAGGCTGGGGGAGATGGGCTTGTTCAGCCTGGAGCAGAGATGGCTTTGGGATGACCTAACAGCAGCTCTTCAGTGCCTACAGGGAGGTCATTGAGCAGACAGAGCCGGGCTCTTCACAGTTGTTGCATGGCAGGAGGACAAAAGACAATAGGCACAATTTGAAGCAAGAGGTTCAGACTGGGATACTCAAGCACTGGCACAGGTTGCCCACAGAGGTTGTGCAGTCTCCATCACTGGGGGTTTTCAAGACTGGATGAAGCCCTGAGCAGCTTGGTCTGACCTCAGAGCTGACTGTGCTGTGAACATCTTAAAAAACATGTGGTCAGAGAACCTGAGAACCAGCTAACTGGTAATAACAGGTAAAACGGCTGAATTAGGGAAACATCCAGCTTCCATCAGCTCCTGTAGGAATGTCAAAAAAAAAATGCCTTTTGAGGCATTAGAGAGGAACTGGAATGATAGATGCGCCAAAAAGAGAAATCGGTCATTTAGCCAGACATATACATCTAGTAGACTTTTTAGTGCTATTAACTACCACATAATCAAGAAAGGTTAAGGCAGTCTTTCCCACTGTACATCAATCAAGAAGTCATGAGCTGCACCACAGCAGTAAATGAGCAATGTTTGTCTGGCAGTAAGCAAGCTGACACGAGTAAGAATGTGATTATCCTGATGAACACCCTAGATCTGAGCAGGGAAGTTCTGGATAGCCACTAAAAGCTTCTGACAATCTCCCTTTTCTGAGAACTATAGAGACTGAAGAATTTGCAACCTTAACTCTCTTTTTATTAGCTAATTATCAAAGCAAAGAGGAGAAAGCTGCAGAAGACAAAGGCAAGCAGTTACAGTCACCGACTCTTTCATGAAGACTCAGGAGATCGTACAGACCAAGAAGCATGAACCTGAACTGCTTGTGGTCTTATCCAACCACAAAATGCAGGAAATGTAAGTGGGGTGGCCTGACTACTACACAAAAATATGCAGCTCAGGTCAAGAGTCATTAGCCAGTCTCTTTCCTGAACAGCTTGTAGACAGTTCCCTGGAATGCAATACTGTGTGATATCAATATTGTAGAAGTCACACCTGTCTAACCCTAAATGCTTGAGGTTGAAAGGTGGATGAAAGAACGGAAACCTCTTGACTGCTGGTAACTATGAATCATAAACTACAACACTTATACTGCTCAACGTGCCTGAAATTGCTGAAGTACAGGTTTTCCAAAAGACCTCTGAGGTCAATAAGAGTATGGAGAACACTCTTGTTTCTGGACCAAAGACAGAACTTTCAAAGGACAGATGCTCAAGAAGTATTAAATCTCCTCTGAAGTCCTGATGACCACCAGACAAACAACTGAAAGGACAGAATGGGAGAACATGTCCATTCCATGAGAGCAATGTGGAGAGATTTGAGAGTATTCAACTCTTAAAAAATGGACTAGAAACATTCTCCAGTATCAGAAGGAAGGAGGCTTTGAGAAAAACAGTAGCTTTGTTAAGTAGCTTCAACCTGTATTTGGTGCCAAGAGTGTGCCATTTAGTCAGCTTGTTTCCTTGTGTTATCTACTCATAGAGCATATGTGTTCCTAGAACACACTCTGGCATGTTCTGGCCTTCTCCAACACCAAAAGGGAGGTCAGCTGGTGATACTGGTATACTGGTGCCCTAATTATATGAAAATCTAGTATTTAGCTCATCTTTCGTGATTGACATACAGCCAGAAACCTTCAAATTGCTTTGCAGGCTTCAAAACATCACTGGCAGGAAGTGCGTTCAGGAAGAGAAGCATTACTGTGGGTTGTGGAACAGGCTGTGATACGATTCTATCTCTTCACTGAGGGAATAAGCAGAGACCATCCTCCTCCAAAGACACTCTGGAAAAGACCACTGGTTATCAGGGTTTACTGACCATGCCCTGTCATTAACATAAGTGCTTGCCTATTACATCTTAACAGCTGGGCTCACAGACTTTGGCACCTGAAGCCAACCCAGATCAACCTACAGAGTATATGCTATCCACGTGAGCAATCTTGGGAACCCAAGACAATTCTAGATGAGACTGATGCACCAACCACAAGATGATGATATTTACATTTCACCTTGTTCACGTGAGCTTTTTCGTCTAATGATGAGGACCCTGAGCAAAAAGTTTGCCCCCACATCATGCAACATCATAGAAAGTTCCTAGATGTAGAAGTATAAATGACTGAGGCTGTAGAGTGCAGAACTATGTGGACTTGGGTATCCAAATTCAGTCAAATATGGCAATTCAAGCAAATCCACATGAGGCAATAAAAGGAACGATAAACAGAGCAGTGTCAGTTACCAGTTATTCTGGTGCTGATCCAGCTGACACAGGTCTATGACACCTAGAATCAATGCTGAATAGTTTGGGTTTGGTACTTTTCCAGAAGTCAAGAGGAACCTCTCAACCACCTGGTAAGCTTGTGTAATAATACCATAGTTCTGAGTAGTTTTGATTCTGGTACAGTCAGGACACAGTAGAAGAGAAGACTGTGTGCCAGAAATCTTTTTCATGAGCCCCAATCTAAAGAGATAACTAATATCTTGGGAAAGATGAATGCTTGGACACGGCTGATCCATTTACCTGAGCTGGAGATGGTCTTCAAAGCTCACTCAGCCAGCTAGTCCTGGAAATTGAGCTCCTACTGGCAGCTCATCTACAGCCTAAATGAATCAGAACAATTTCTGGGTGGGTGTAGCTTACCAATGCAACAGAGACATGCCAAATGCAGGTTGGGTAATGCAACTCCCTCACTGCATGCCACATATGAATGAAAAGAAGCCTTATGCAAAGTCAGCAAAATAGGAAAAGTTTAAAAAAAAAAAAGTTATGGGTCTAGAGAAGCGCAGCAATTGTGGCTGAAATGGCAACATGCAGGCATGCACACTGCATGCCAAGCAGGGGGTGGACACTGCAAAATCTTTCAAGAAGGATTCTAACCAAAAGTTAGAATACACGTGGTCTCACTCAGAGATTACAACCCCAATAATTTCAAAATAGCTAACTCTAGATAGCACTCCCAGCGTGAAATATCAGTGGAGACTAGTGCAATCTTTAACTTGGTTTAAGTAATCAAGATCAATTCTATGCTGCCAGCTTCAAGAAGGCACTTGAGCAATGGGGAATATTGCTGGAAAAATCACTTTGCTTTTCAATTGCAAACTCAAAACTGGCAAATATTTGACTCCAGGCCTTTAGACTTAGGAGTCCTTTGGTTCAAAGGTCAGGGCTATTGCAAAGGTGGATGAGGAGAGCACTTGACTGGAGCACAGGGACAAGAAGATGGCAAACAAATATGACAGAATCCCTTTAACTTTAATCCTTGTTGATACTGCCCTGGGAGCAGCTTAAGCTGGAAGAACTAGCATCTGCAAACACCGTGAGATAGACAGGGCAGCACCTGGGAGCTGGAGAACCAGGAGGAAGATGGCAAATGGGGCTGTTAAAAACAATCAAAATCTCTCCTTTCATCCAGCTGCTGTGCCCCACTATCTCAAACTGGAGAAAAAGAATGACGCA
>NW_009258651.1:1390873-1423732 GCF_000687185.1 Egretta garzetta
TATGTGGTTTGTTGGCTCCCTGTCTAAACCTCCATCTTCCTTGCACATTCACCTCATCAGTGTGGGAGGAAAGGAGCTGTGGGAGAAGGCAGATGTTGCAGCAGGGACCTGAGAACCATGAACACAGAACGGAAAGATCTCCAAGGAAGGCAGGAGTTCCCGGAACCTTCCTGCCACCATGTGGAATTATGGCGGAGAGTGGAAGAGGAGGAATGAGTAACAAAATGTTCTAAGGGAGTAGCGAATACAGGATTATAGAGATGAAAAGGGGAATACTCTATCTTCCTGGGGGAGTAAAAGGATAAGTAATAAGAGAATAAGGTGAGAAAAAGAATTAAAATAAACTCAGTTGGACAATTTGGAATAATCTCCTTTTACTCTGAGTGGTCCATCACTGACTCTGGTAGCTGTGAAGGAACTGGGCAGTAGGACCTACTTCAGCTGATGAATTACACAGAAGTCTGTCCAAAGGCTGAATTAGTCAAAGGGTACGGTGAGAGGCTCAATTCTGCCTCTCCTCTCTGGGAGTGGGGAACAGAAAAAAGAGGCAGCAAAAGGGCTGGAAGAGATTGATAAAAGGTCCCGAGTGAGTCAGTGGCCAAGTCTACATCTCCTTTCCTTGTTCCCTGAAAGCGAGACTGCTGTTTCCTTATCTGAGTCTAGAGGGCATCCAAATGCACTTAAGTTCCAAAGCGGTCAACCTCTTTCTGGAAAGGACAGTTCTAAGAACTGGCAGTAAATGTAACTTATTTAGCTTCAGTGAGAGTCCAGGCAGTTTCCAAAATACCTAATGAACTGTCCACAAGGATTTGTTCACATAACTACAATCCAGGGTTTGCAGGTCCTTACCTGAAGGACTTGCCCTGGTGTGGTGCAAATATGGGTATCAGTAAAATGACTCTAGTTGCATCATCAAGATGAGCAGGGCATTGATGAAGGAAAAGGAACTCAGGACAGATATTTAGCCTAGAAGCATGCACAAAATGCTTCACTGCCCTGAGAAGACCTCTTTACAAGTGAGGTTCATAAACACAAAGGTGATGGGACTTGTAGGAAAAAAGGGAAACATGATGTAGTATGCTCATGCATTATAGTATGTAAGCATAGTCAAGTATCTTAGCTTCTTGTAGCTAAGTCTCGTTCCTTCATCTTTATAAGACAGACAACAGGCATAAGGGCTGAAGGATGCAGCAAGTAAACTTGGTAAACCAGTCTGGCAAGGACACTACACATGGGGCTAAACAAGGAAGGCCCAGAAACATTTGTGAGAGAAAAACAAGAGGCAGGAGCAAATGTTACTGGCAAGTACAGAGAACATGCCAAAGGCGAGAGGGTGCCTCACGATACTGAGTATTAACTTGATGACTTTGAACCTGATGAGCAGCATAATAAGATACTGTAATGACTCAAAAAGAGTAGGCGAGATGGTCAAGCCACTGATGTAATAGCATCAACAATTTGAAAAGATTGGGGTGGGGTTGATTTTAGCAGGTAAAATCTAAGAAGAGGCTGCACTTGCTAAGACTGAAGATGAGTATGGATGAGAACAGGAAAGGGGCATATTTCAGGAACATCATGGAGGAATCTGTGATGGGAAAGTTATGTTCAGAGAAAAAAAGATGTCCCAACCTCTTTGCTTTGCTGATAGAGGGATTACACTTCTAGACATTACAGGTCCAAGTAAAACTTCTAAATGGAATCCTACCTTCATCAAGGGTGTGTCTGAACACAGATGCACGCTCTTAGTTAGGCTGTGAATTCACAGTACTCTTGATACTCTACATTAATTCCCATATGAATTCACTTAGACTGTAGTTGCAAGAATACTTTCAACTACCCTAAGACAGTGGTAGCACAAAAAAGAAGTTTTATTCTCACTGTCCCTGTGTTACCGTCTGAACAGCAATGCACAAATATTTGTGCAGGACTGCTGTAAGATGGATCAAGGAATTAAACTGAGTTAATATGGACCACTTCTTTACTTAGAGCAGTTTCAAATCTGGAATGAATTCCTCAGTGTGAGTCATTTGGTGACCATACACATTCTTTCATTAGCACAATGGAGAAGGATGCATCAAGATGTGTTTTCTTTAGGATATGTCTATAATGACCTGAACAATAAAGCATTAAGAATTCCTGTGCAAAGTCACATGCTCCTGAAGGTGGAGGGAACCACTTTACACCTAAGAGTCCACAGAAGGAAACTGGTGCACAGCAGCCAATATGCTGAAAAATTCACACATTTGCTTACTGCACAGAAACCTTTTCATACAGAAAAGCGCTGCAGCTGCATAGAGGCAAACAGCGGTTCTAGAAGGACTATAAACTGCTTTCTTCAGCCTACTGGGAAGTGAATTGAATGTGTGTAAACATGTATGAAATAACTGATAAATAAGAGGGTTTTGTATGATTATGTACCACTGTGATATTTCATCTCAGCAGTACCCTCTTACAAGCATTCCCGAATTGAGATATTTTATTATCCTAAAACATAACACATGGGTTGGACAGAAACGGAGGCAATCTTCTTTTTCTTAGATTTTACTATCTTAACTTAGAGATTCTCACACCTTCTGCTTACCAGTTTATGGTACAAAAGCTCGGGAACTGGGTTAATGCTTGGTTTGCTCCCTGTATGGCAGCATTTAAAGCAGCAGCCATAGCAATGAAAATAATCTCTGCTCTTGAACCAGCCAGCATGCCTGTCTACAGTAATTGTCAAAAACCATGCTTGGCTATGTTTTGCATAGCCAGACAAGAAAAATTTCCTTCCTTTGAACTATGGCTTATGATTCTCCTCTCCCCCCCCCCCCCTTTTCCTTTTAATGTTTTGTGCTTTTCATACAGCACTCATTTTGCTCCTATTGTCCAAAACCAATTCATCTGGCAGGCGCTTCTAAGACAAACAAGCATTCCCACTTCCAGTAAGAGACACAATTTTGGCCATAAAGACTCATTCCTAGCTTACCAGATATTTGCACTTATATTATAGGGACCATACATCAGCCCCAGCTTCCACACAACTCCTGTAGACACCTGTACGGATACCACAGTGAGTGATAGGTAGAATATGATCCAGGAACTGTGGTTTTATAAATGCAGGAGAGAACATAGCAACAAAGATCCTTCAACCTCCCCCCATCCAGCTCTTCTGCTAATATTAGCAGTTTAGATTAAGATTAAATTCCAATTATACCTCACTAAATAACCTGCTAATAAAGTAACTGATCTAAGACAGCCAATTGTGAGATATATATGAAGACCTTTTGCTGCAAACATATAAAACACAGTATATGATAGTCTAGCCTCTGGTTTTACAGATGATTTTTTGCAAGGGCTTAAAAGGAGCTAACAGTTCAAGAAACAAGAGATTCAGGAGATACAATCTTAACTGAGGCTGGATCATCTTCAGTATATTCACAGATAGCTAGGTACATATATAGGAGGGACACTGTGCCTGCTAAAGTAATCCCACAAGTAAACAGGTAAAATGACTCTAGTGAAGCCTATTGATGTTCCTTGTAAAAGACTTAACAGCATTTGTTGCGATGCTGCCATGTGAAATCGTAAGACGACAGACTCAAAAGACAGAGCTTACTGAAACGGAAATCAACATTAATTTTATTTACTGAAACCAACCATCAACATTATAATATTATGCAATTTGCACATGCTTTTTTTCCCCCCAAACGGGTTTCCTTCCTGTCTGTTGCAATTCAGTTCTCAAATTGCTGTTGCTGCTTCTGCTCCTTTTAGTGACTTGATGATGTCATTTTATTCCATGTTCAAGGCTGTTGCCTCACTGCCCTATATTCAGAGTTCCTAATATTCATGCACGGATTAACAGGTATCTAAACTGGCACGGATAATAGCTTTTGATAGGACCATTTATGAACGTGGAGGAAAGGATGCAAGAACTGACATGGGGAAAACCTGGAATTAGCACATAGTTAAGTTCATGGGAGGATCTTGATGTATGCATCCCACGGGGCAAGAAATAACACTGATCTCAGAAAAAGACAATCATTAAAATAATATTTTTTTATTCAAAAAAATCAAACAAAAATATCACATCACCCTCACAAAAAAAACAACAACAAAAAAAGACTTCTCCATCTTCCAGGCTCTCCCACAAATAACACTGTTTTTCTCTCAAACGCTCCCTGCATCCCCAACATCCTTCCTCACTGATTAGCAGTGAGTTAAAGATTATTGGTAATTAGTATCTTTTGGCTGTAAAGAAAAGCAGCTGCTGTGAAGTTGGTGAGGCTGCTAGACAGGCTAACAAACAGGATAGAGGGGGTTTCTTATCTCTACCTCCATTTCCCTCCACTGGTAAAAAAAATAGACACTATTAGTACAGTGCATCAGATCGGGTTGTCCTGGGCAATCAAGAGGTGGTCCATACTATTCCATATTATGTGAAGCAATACTGGACAACCAAAGAAAGAAGTTGGCACTGGTATGGAACTATGACCATAAGCCATCATGTGTCCTGACATCAGCAATTCTGATTTAAACTGCCTGTGATGAGAGCAACAGCCTGAGTCAGCCTGCCAGAATACAAACAGGAGCAGCTCTACACTCAGAGACAACGCAACTGCAAAACTGCAAGTGAAGCAATACTTATCAAGATCCAAGTTACTGAACAAGCCAACAAGGTGCTTTTCTGAAAGTGGCCCAGTCCACAAGTGCACTAATTATGTTATTTTAGGGTTATTTTTAATTGAGAATATTATATAATGTTAAAATAACTCTATAGGTATATTTTGGCTTTCTATTTTGCAAGCCCACCACAAGACTACTCTTCCAGTTTAATCAGTCTCTTGGATTCTATTTCACGATTTTTCTTCCTCCCATCTGGAATACTAAAATTCCTAACAGAAGGTAGCATGAAATCTAGAAGCTGGATAAACTCTGCCATGAATAAGCAACCTACCAGTTGCGTATGTTACCTCAAGCTGGTTTGAGATGGGAAATTTCAGAAATGTTTTTGTAGCAATGCCTACTTCCTGATTGGAGGAAGGAAGCTGAGCTGGATCATGACGGAACATCAAATGCCAAAGGGCGCTCTACAAAGAGCCTCAAAACCAACCCAGCTGATTTATACAATTCCATTCACCTCGAGTAAACATTGTTTTAGAATTAAGGAATCTAAAACATGGATTAAAAAAAAGGATTCACAAGTATGACTTGACCTCTAAAACTGATTAAATTTTTTTGTTTTAACAAGCATTTTGTTTTGGTTTCACATTTTACTAGAGGCAGTTCAACAAATTACTCTGACAGAAGACCCTGCATGGATGGTTCCTGCAGAGGATGGCATGGCAGCTTAGTGGAGTGGTGGGGCAGGACTGGGGAACCCTGGCCTGCAAGGCTCCAGGTAGATTGCTCTGCTTAAGGCTGCTACTACTACGTGCATCTGTTCTGTTCTATGTAATGAATGTATATGGTTTATATTGAGTTAGTCTAAAATCACTAGAGAGGACTGGAAACTGCCAGATATTAATAGATCAGAAGAGGGAAACTTTTAGGAAGGCGCCTCTATTTAGAGTATGGATGTTGTTTACTTAACAATGCACAAAAGCAAACAGTTTGTGACATTTAATTTGCTGATATACAACCAAAACTGACAAGCTGGAAGACTCTAGTGGAGGATCCACGATTCCACATTCATGTCAAAATTGCTTAGTCAGCCTTAAGAGATGTAAGTTTCTGCCAAGTAACTAACCCACAAGTAGACATAAAATAACACATCTACTTGTGCACTGGTATTTTATGATCTTGGTTTCTTATTTTTATTTTATTATTGTATTATTAGGCATTGTGGCACTGCCTAAAAGATTCGGTAATGGAGCAGGGCCCTAACATGTCAGGGACTGTACAAAACCAGAATAAAGACACAGCCCATAATATAAAGAGCTGAAAATGTATTTAATTCATTCTTCACTTCTTGAAGCTTTAATGTTTTGTTAAATTCATTGCTTAAACCTTTGTAATCCTGATCCATAATTTTATTTCATTGTATGCAATTAACTTTTTATTTATCTGGGATTCATGTACGTGATTTTAAAACTATCTATCTAAAAATCTGTCTTGATTATGCAAGACAGATGTTGAACTGTTACTTGACTGATCTGTCAATCAGCTTTGCATGCACAGTATTTTGCAGACAGAAGCAATTTTACTTCACTCAGGATCTAAGCCAGCTTAAAGCAAGTCAGCTCCAGTGATATTTACACTGAGCCTTTGCTACAAATTCAGGGAGGGGAAAAAAAAAAAAAAGGCACTCATCTACAGAAAGTGGGTTTCTGTTGACACTAGATTATCAGATTAACTTTTTTAATACTTTATTCTCCTGATACTCAGACAGTCCTGAACTATGGGTACGGCAATGTTTGCAAAGCACTGGGACAAATCTTGGAAAAAATGAAGGGCACAGCTAGTGTTTCAACGGGTTGTCATGTTTCATCTGACCACTCACAGTAAGATAGTCGATATACGTTTCCTTCCATCCCACCTCAAGTTTTAGATAAATTTTCCTTTTCTTATCATTACAGTAAAAAGAGAGACAAGTCATAGTTGCAGCAATCCTAACCTGGCTTGTTACACATAATATTTCCAGAGTCTTGTACAATGTAAGCCTTCCCTTCATCTTTGTATCATTTTAAACAACCTACCTTCTGCATTAAGATGCATGGTTTCCAGAGGTCCAATAAATGCATATCGCATTCCCAATCCATCAGACATCACGAGGTCTAGATCAGTAGGAGATATTACTTCTTCCTAAGCAGCAAAAGTAGAATAGGAAGGAAGACTTGTGAATGTTTAGCTTTAATACAAAATTACCTGCTTTTTGTATATAATAAAAAATTGAAGTAGTAATAAAAAGTAAGGGTGGAAATAGCAGTTAGCTTGCAAACAGAAACACAAATGTTTGACAGAAAGGTCCACCTATCATGCAAACCTTCCTATGGTTCAGTATAAACACTCATTCACATCTCCAAGATTGCTGTACTTCATAATCCAAATACTGTCAAAATGTATCAAACTGCATCTTATTTTTAAATTTATAAGTTAATATACTATGTACACACTAGTTTGCCTGATACTTAATACTTAGAGTAATTAATGTTCTAAAACTAAATTGAGCTGTTTATGTCAACCAAATTACTTTTTTCCCAGAAACTGAGAATTGGAGAACACAGAGCAAACATGACACTCTTAATAGCACATGACCCAAAGAGTTTATATCAAATCCAAGTACTATATCAGGCCTTTTAAATACAGGAGTTCTGGCTAAATCTCACACTTCCCTTCATATTCTCTTAGTTCTGGATTTTGGGGCAGAGTCACAATTGTTAGAATGGGGATGCAGCAGTGGGTACTACCCCTGAGGCCATCTGCAACCGAGGCTGGGACCAAACACGCAGGCAATGCAGCTGCCACTCCCTCCCACAAAACTCACCAAACATTCAACCTACCCAGCCTCAACCTGCCCAGGTTCTCGAGTTCATTGCCAGTCTCACATGTTGGAGCTGGCAGGATATGGAGTATGCAAAATGAAGTATTTCTCCTGTTAAAAGTTGAGCACTGCTGTTCCACCCACATGGTAGCGCTTACAAGAAAGCCAACGCCCCCATCAGGTTAGGGCAAGCACACAAAGGCTTTGTGAAAAAAAGTTACAGTTCATTACCTTACAGATTTACTCGAGAAGAATGACATTTATCGTATGAGCTTGTTTTCCTACCAGAAAGATATGAATGAACTAAGATGTGTTCTAACAACTTCCATCAGATAAAGCTTGGTTTCAAGAACTTAACCTCTTTATTCCCAGAAACATAAAAACATTTTCTTCTGGTTAAGAAGGTGGAAGAGATGCTGAACTACTGCTAATTTGTCTTCTCACCCTACCTTGAGGTGCTCTACCTACTCAGTGCCTCTTTCTCCACAAGCCCCTTTGAGCTGCAGAATACAAGTATGTATACTCATCCACTTGGCCAAAGACAGGCCTTTTTCTGTTAACCTTCCCTCTTGCAGGGCCCTGTCTGAATGCTCCTTCATATCACAGTGACCAGCTAGCATTATGTGTATGCAGGACAGCTCTCCTGACCTGTTGTAGACATTGACATCTGAGGTAGACTTCTAGAATCTCATTATAATCACTAGGGAGAAAGAAGACATCAGCATCCTGAAGCAGGCATCAAGAATAGGTGAGATGAGGTGCATCCTAGAAGGGCCTAATTCTCCTCACTGACTGAAAGATGACTAAGGAGCTTGGATGTCAATGTCCACATTGTAGAAATCCCATCTTAAGTGAGTTGAATCCCACCCACAGTGTCTTCCCTGGGTTCATCAACTACATCATCTACTGTTACTTTAAAAGAAAATGATAAGCCAAGGATCAACGTAACTTCTACAGCTGGCCATAGACATCAAGTTTCATTATCTTTCGTAAGACTCAACCTCAAGTCTCGATCTGTTAGTAGGCATTGCTCCTCTCAAAAATAAGCCTGGCTGAATCCCTGTTGCAGGTGGCTTTTGAACTCTATCTTGAAAAGGAAACGGTAACATAATTATTAAGATCTACCCACCATATATGGAACACGCAGCTCTGGTTACAATTTAATTACACATAGAACGGCAGGGATAAGGAAGCATTGTTTTCTTCAACTCAAAGTGTCCGCATAGGCACAGTAAAGGAACTCATTGAGAGGCAGACAGGAAGGTCTGCATAAAGACAGGACTAAATGCAAACCTCAGACAGCATTCAGATTACAGAACCAGCATCAGTGTAACTAACACAGGCACCATACATTCTGTGAAAGTTTTTTCCCCTGACATGGCAACACAACTTCTCTGAATGACATTGGCAAAGTCAACAAAAGTGCTCTTCTGTTGGGAGAGCTTCATCCAAACAATGAGTTATGCTGGTAAAGCTGCGCTTGATGAGCGATGTTTTTTTTTCCCCGGTTCACATGGATTTGCAGACAAAAAGATTAACCACAAGTTCCAGACAAGCATTTGAACCACAGCAGCAGTTAAAACCTGTAAACATAATGTTAAGGAGTTAACAGGCTCTTGAAACACTTCAGAAACATTGCAAAACAATTTTCAAATTAAAAACTGATTTATTTCTTTTGATACCATAGTCCTTGGCTTTGGTACTGACATTTGAAGACCAGGTGCCCTCAGAATCATGACAGGAGAGCTTTGCTCTTGGCCTTTTGACTATAGCTGTAATTTTATGGTTACAGCTGCCAAAAAGCAAAAATTGCTGCTACCAGAAGAAAAACGTGACAGACTCTCCAGTTGAGGGATGTATTATTCTATACATGTGAGCTCAGTTTCTCCTTGTCACATAGACCCTCTTAAATAAAAGCCTTTTACTTTTTCTCTTCAGAAGTGAAAAACATAAATGAGAAACAAGTTAGACTGCCTTCCCCTATGGAATAGCCCTACTCCCGCTTATGTTAAGGAGATCATAAATTGGTGGAATGATTCAGCAGGGTGGGTGCAAGGTCAGAAAGGTGTCTTCCACAAGGATCAGTGTTTAGGCTAAGTAGTAAACAAGAAAGAGTTCCAACCCAGTTTCATTAAGTCTAGGTGTGAAACAATCTTCCCAAGGGGATTTTCCATCCTCTTCATCCTGGGTAAGCCTTCTTGTAAGCCTTCCCCTTGAGCAGTTGTCAGAGGGAAGAGGAAGTGTGTTAAGAGTTCACCAGAAGCTTTCACAGCTACAGAAGTAAGATCTTAATTTAAAATAAATTCCACCAAAATCCTCAGTGACCCTAATGGTCAGTCAAACTAGCTCAGGATCCTCCACACTTCTTATGACAACGTTTATATGCCACAATTCCATCTTCCTGGAGATTTTAATCTCCTGTAATGACACACTATTGTCTTAATGCTCCTTTGGTATTTTACTAATGTTTCTCACAATGCAGGGACCCTTTTCTCCTTTCCAAAAACCTCTGGCGGTTCTGCAGTCTCCACCTTTAGGCCCTGACCCAACCTGCTTGGATTTAATCAACAGTCTTTATATCTGTGAGTCACACCCACATCGCAACTTCTGTCACTGACTTGGTTTCTCATCATATGAAATGTGACATGGCCAAAAAAACAAGTCTTACTTTTTCTGATACTACCAATTCATCATGTTCTCCTACTCACTCCAATCTGTCTATAGAGTTATTTTGGACTCTACTCCCTCCCAGGCCATATATTTTCTGTCTCCAAACTTGCCACTTCATCCTCTGTATCTCCGAAATCCAGTATTTTTTTTCTGATTACCACTAATATATGCATTCTCTCTCAGCAGCACTTGTTACACCCATCTCTTCACTATCATTTTAATCAAGTCACTTTGATCCACACCCTGATGAGATCTTTTTCCAGTCCTGTCATTTTGAGCATATGAATTTTCTCCTAGATCCCTCTACCAGCTCCATCTCTTTCCATTTCATCATGTTTGGGAAACTTGTTGTCCTACGCACTTCACACCTCCTTTGCTCGCCTTTATCGTCCTTCCTCCACGGCACCCTTACTTACCTCACCCTGTAAGAAACATTTAGTATCAGTGCTATTTTTCTCCCTGGCCCTTTAAACTTCCTTTTATATCATCCCCCTTTTATGGGGCACTGTAACTAGATGTTTAACCCTCTACCTTATCATTGATCTTTTGGAAAGGTCCTCTGGATAACACTGTAACACAATTATTAATAATAAGGAATTTGGAATTAAAAAAGTCTTGTTAGCATTTAAGGACTGCCAAGCTAGTCACCTGAGAAAGGAGAGGCACATAGATTAGGGACTGAAACTAATGCACCTGATTGCTGGGAAAATTAACTAAAATGGATACATAGCCAAACCATGACTGTTTATTTTCCAAAAGATTAACAAAAATGGCAGGACTGCCAATTCTTCTTGTCTTTTACAATGACTATAAGCTAAAAGAAAATCCACTTTTAAAGAAAAAAACCCAACGCATTAAGACAGTATCAAAAGCTTAAACAGAGGAAAATACAGACTCTAAAGACACTTAACATATGATCCATCACGCAAAATCATTTTACCAGGTTCTTAAAAGCAGCTGGAACTCCTAAATTAGGTCAGGGCTCAAAAACTGCCATGTTCTCCTCACTACCTGTGCTGCTGTATTTCATGATCTCCTTGCAAATCCCAGGTGATGCTTAGAAAAATATTTCACCAACATAAGCTTCCACTCAGTAATTCACAGTAAAAAAAACAGTCCTAGATGTTCAGAGTAAGGCTTGAGACTTCTCATCTAAAGCACTGCTGAAACGGTTTGGTTGCTATCTTCTAGATTAAGTCAACCAAAACTTTACCTTCAGAACAAGACTAAGTCAAGCTATTTAACTAACTCTTTTGCAATGTAACCCCAAACTACTACAGAATGTATTGGTACTGGTAAAAGTACAAAAGTAACAGTGTCAACAGTGCACAGGGTGCTTCCCAGGCAAATAAAGACAGTGAGCTCCAAGGAGTTATGAACAAAATCAGATATACCAGTGACGACTGTCAATGGAGGCACAAGAAGAAACTAAATGGTAACAGGGAATAAGAGAAAACTGTTTGAGATATTTTTCCTATTACTGGCTACAGATTATTCTAATGGTTCCAAACTTATAATATAAAAATTTAGGGTTGAGAAGAGAAGAATTAAATCTTCAACCTCAACATCTAACAGTACACCTTTTACTCTCAGCTTTGCAACACTTCTACCAGAGACCCAAGAATTAAAAACATAAATAAGAAACCTACAAGAACATCAATCTCACACATGCTATGTGGTCCTACAGAAAGTTCTCAGATATGTGACCTTAAAGAGACAGACTAGAGTGTTCCCAGTATCTGCATTTCATGGAATAAATGTGGAGCACGGGGAGACAGAGATAACTGATGCAAAAAGTTCCTGCCACACACACCTGCATTACCCAAGTGCTTGTGACTTGCAAGTCAAAACAGTGTTCAAAAAGACATCTTGTCACACTAACGACTCAGATCCAAACCACAACATGAAGCACTCCTGCCTCAAAGGGGAACACTTGCTTGAATTCCTTCTTTTAGGCCCATAAATGAATCTATGGTCTTTGCTTCTAAGTTCTTGTGAAGTCAAACTTCTGCATCCTTAAATCCACATTCCTAATTATCCACATGGGCAAAATTCTCAGCACACAACTCTACATCTCCAAATGACTTTTCATTCTCCTACTTTCCTACAAATCAGGATCTCAACCTTCATGCCTCCTAACTTTTCACCACCTTAACTCCGTACTTCCCACTCCCACACACTGATATCTTTGTTATGTGGCAAAGAACTGATACACTACAGTGCAAATACAACAGTCCTCCAGCAACAGACTTTTCTCAAGCACTCATCATGTTAAAATTAAAGAAAACTTCTAACAGAAATAGGAGCACCGATCAGTGTGTGACATGTAACTGTAGGCATACAAAGATACTTGTTCAGACCTTTACAACAACTAATAAAACAAGCTTGACATCATGTTTTATGGTTCTGCCTCATTGTTCTTTTACAATAGTTAAAAGCAATATACAATTATTAGCATCAAAATACCACACAGCGTTCATAAATAATTTCATAAGGGTGTCTGTGTTCTGCATCCAAGCTGACTTGGATTGCCTCATCCAATACATGCAATTTACATATCTAACCACAAAAGGATTAATAGCATGGTCATTTTGGACAAGAATGCTTTATTAACATGTCCCTCCTGCTAATGTTTGTAGTTTATCTTCCACCCCCAGTGCTTCTGAGGGAAAGGAAAACTTTTGTTACCAGGAGGAATCAATGTGGGTAAAACTTGATTTTTAGCAGCTCCTTAAAGACTGAGAGTTGTGGAGGCTGACTTTTTCAACAATACGGACTGAAAAATTACTTAATCAGAAGCAAGAAGTATTTTTCCCCACTTTGAAAGTGGAAACACCAAAAGAACATGACTTGCAATAAAAATGACTAAGGTGGCAGCACAACAGTAGAAACACAGAAACTGCCGCAGGCCTGAAGCTCTTGCCTATCTGCAGTGATTCTCCTCCCATCAAAGGCAGTGTGTAGCCTGAAGTCACACAGCTGAAACTATACACCTTTGACAGCTGGTATTTGTCCGGGCTTTTGGAATGGAAATACAGACAAAGTTGTTACAGTTTAAATGTGTATTTGCCTGAAACACAATAAAATTATACAAAAACAGAACTTGGAAACTTTGATGATGCACAAGGAAAGCAACTTTCATTATCTGTCAGTGCTTCAAGCACGATTTTGTTACTATTCGTATACCACCACCCACACAAATCATGTCCATACAGGTTCATACTGAAGGTTCACCTCAAATCAATACCTCTTTTCCGACAGTAGCCCATGAAGTGTTCTTACAAAACAACCAAAGACCAAATACGGAGCGATATGTACTGCCTCAGCTCCCAGCAGTCCAGTCTCAAAGACTCCTGACAGCTGGAGGTTGCTTCTGCATGGTCTTCCTCTAACAGGAACGTGTCTAAACATTCCCTGAACCTATTCCTATTTTTAGCATCCCGGGTTTCTATGGCAGCAACTTACATAACTCAGTTTATGCCTCTCAGAGACGCAAAAGAATCCTACTAGATGTTTGAGGTATTGTATCAATATGCCTACACATTATCAGACTTACTGGTCCACAGTTTCCTAATGATGCTTTGAACTCTCTTTAAAGAGCTCAGATGCAAGTAATAACTTCCATCCCTGCAGTATTATGCCAGTTGGTGTGTAAAAAGGTGCTTAGATCAGTAGTCCATCAACTTCATGTTTGAGTTTTGGTATTCTCGGATAAGTTCCACTTGCTGCTCCAAAAAATCCTGGTTTTAGCATGACTTGTTCTACTTCTGCATCAAATCCCTTCCTTTTCAAGGAAAGGTTACAGTGTGGTAACCTCCTTAACAATGAACATTGCCGTTCAGTTAGCTTTTACCTTCCTTGTTCACATTTTTAGCAGTCATCTTTACATTTTTATTCTCAAAATCTTTGTTCCATCCAAGGTTATTAAGGTTTAAAAAACAATTTAGAGATTACTATCCTTTCTATCCTGTGTCTTTCAACACAGCTTTCTGAAGGGGTTATTCTTACCATACACTTAAGACTTTGTATTAACTTTTTTAATAACAGAAAACTTTTTTTAAAGACACATCTCCAGTAGAAGATCAGTTCCTTCCTAACGATATTGGTTTACTTATTAATATTCACTATCTCCTTTATATTGTTGTATTGTGTTGCTATGGAAGCTAACTAGAGTTAAGCAAAATCAGTTCAGCAACTATGTTTAGGCACTGCTTTGGAAAAAGAGTTGCTTTGTTTACAACATGTTAATGTTACCTTAGTTTTAAGATTTTGCCTGTATTTGTGTGCATGGATGCTTTAAACAGCTTGAAAAATCAAAACACTCTCCATGACAAAAAAGTAAGTCCTACTCAAGCCCTACTAAATCTCTTCACAACAGAATAGCAATAGACTCATAATTCAGCTCTTCCTGATGAAAGATAAGTCTTTGCAGCACAGAACAGGTAACTGTGGGAAAAGCTGAAGGGGCAGAAACAAATGATTCTCAGCTAGATGTCTGAATGGGCAGGAGGAGGAGAAATCTGTCTTTAACTACAAGTATCAAATAACTGTTCAACCTATGAGTGCAACTCCTGAAAGGCTGAAGAGAAAACCATTTAAAATATTATTTTCATAACCACTGCACAGTAGCCCAGCAACATTCAGAAAATAACAGGAAATGATGAAACAACCTAGAGAAAAGAAAAATCAGCATTTTGATTTCTGTGCTTTTAAGATTGTTCTTTTGATTGTTCTGAAAAGAAAGCGAGATAAAATATAGTAGTTATGATCATATCACTTTGTTTTTCCTCAATCCTTGCTATTCATAATTGGCATCACTTCCTACTGTTTTTAATGTATATGTTAATATATATTTCATGTTCATAAGGGACAGTTTAACAAAGATGACACAAATTTATAGGAAATTCAAATATACAGTCTCACTTGTCCCATCTACAAAACCAGCATGTATGTGTATGTGTAGGAATTGAAAAAAAAAAAAATATACATACACCCACAAGTCTCCAGGCTTCACTTATCACTGCATACTGGAGCCGATTCAGAACAAACCCCTCGATTTCTCTGTTTAGTTTGACAGGAGATTGACCAATCTTCTTCATCAGGGCATACGTTCTCTCTGTAGTAGAAGGATCTGTTTCTGGATGAGGAACAATTTCAACCAACGGCACAAAGTAAGGTGGATTTACCTCAAGAAGAAACACAAAAGAAAAATGTCAACTATCAACAGATTAACAGAACAAGTTAATATAGAGCATCTTTACAGCTTGCTACTAACATGGATATTTTCCAGTGAATACAGTAAGCCTGATCTTCAGACCTTGAAAGACTTCACCAATCCAATAAAAGCTTGTGTATCAATTAAAATAATAAAAAAAAAATATCTTGCATTAAATCTAACTGTGTTTAACCCCAGCAAAGTTCATGGAGCTACACTAAAGATGATAGCACTCAAACAGTACTAGACGACTTGATACTGACTTGAGTAACCAGTGTTTTCTCAATATTCAGGCTGTTTGTTGTTTTAAGACACATGGCCACCACCTGTCTTTCCAAATGAAGCAAGGCATTTCCTTTTAAATATTCAGGAATTTTGTAACAAAATTATTGCTAAACACCACCTGTAAGATGCAACACTTAATAGATAAGCTGTTACTGGCCCTAGCGTGTAAGTATATGCTAAACACAGTAACAGATATCACATAAAACATACTTTGAAAAAGTTGCGGGACAGGTTACCTTCAAATGCTGTACCTACTTTAAAAAAAAAAATTGCTTCTCCCCAACTCTTCCCAAATGTAATTTCTCCTCAAGTCAAGATGTTTGTGTACTGTATTTTTGAAGTAATAGACAAAGAATTCTAAAGAACATTGCCTGCATGCTCTTTCCAAAAGCAGCAGTCCTTCAGCCATATCCTTAAGGTGTTAAAACTCAGCTCTTAGTCTAGTTTCCAGGCAATTGAAGGAGCTAACATACCATAAATTACAACCAGAAACAACATTGACATTTAAAGGATGGTAACTAAGTACTGATTCTTTCATCATCCTCCCTTATAGTCAACTGCTCCTAACTGTGCTCATGTAAATGCGAGTACAGGATTTAGTCACAGCAATGTGCAAGCAGTCTTTCCTCTCTGCATGTTCCTTCTTTTCAGTACTTACATGTTTCCTTTTACTATAAGGTCTGAACAACCCATAACCTGTTGTAGGCTGTCTGCTCTAACTACTGATGTAACACACTTTGTCCCCTTTAAAGTGCCTTGTGTTCCAATATAACCTTTCTCACATCAGTCTCTCTGGCAGTGCCACCACCAAGGCTGAGAAGGGAGCGATGGACACTGCAGGTCTGGTGCCAGGCAAGTTAGCAAGACCCAAACCACTGCAAGCACCAAGAAGTTGTCTGAAGGCTTTTCTAACCCTTAAGTATATCACAGGTTCCAATCAGGAAAAGGACAAGTTAATTGTTGAGAAAGATGGAGGCTATTATAAATTTCTTCTAAGATTAGTGTTGACAGTCATCTTATTGAAATATTCTATTTCATGAACTTGGCACAGGGAGTATACGGGTGTGTTCATGAGCACACCAAGGAGACTTAGGAAGACAATTTTTTGGGAGTGAGATAATAGATGTTGGTAAAAATTAAAAGTGGTAAAACGTGGATGAAATTAGGGGTGGGGGAAGGTTGCTAAAAATGAGAAGGGGAATACAAAGCCTTTCTTCAGGGAGCATAAGAGCTTACCTTACTCAGCTTAACAGAATGAAAGCTAAGAAAGGCTACGACAAAGTAAACACAGAGAAAGAATTAAGCTATGCAAAAGCTGCCAACAAATATCAAATTAATTTTAACAGACTATTAATAAGATTGGAAAAAAATTAGAAGACACAAACAGCTTCCAACAGGAATAATGGAGTTAAAAAAAAACACCTAACAGATAGAGCAGATAGAGCTTAATACATTTTTAAGATGATTTGATGACATGGTTTCCTGTACAGCAAGGGATTTTACTCAAATGGCACACAGTCTCCTCTAGCTCCATATTTCTAGCTCTGTGACCTAGCAGGAGTATACAGTATGTGAGAAATGAAATGCTATGCAGAAGACCTCTTACTGATACACTGCCTGAAACTGCTTGCAGAGAACAGCTGTACATGCAAGTATTGCATGCATTTCTATCAGACAGGTGTGCTATGGGATTTCATTTATTTCTTCTAATTACTGAACCTATTGCTATGTTAAGCAAAGGGATGAGCTCCTTCTGCCCTTTGGGGCATTTCATTTCTCTTCAACATGCTCACCCGTGCCAAAGGCTTTACAACTTTAGCTTTTAATTTTTCTGGTATATCAAATTCCACACTTCTTATTTTCACAGTGTCTTCCAGAGCTGCTTTCCTCCTGCAGCCACCATTCCTCATGCCCTACTGTCATGTCCAAGATGTTAGTAATGCCATGGTTAAAACAAAAAACACCAAAAGCCAACAAAGCAAGCGTGTTTCCTGATATAACAGATGCAGAAAGACTCCTGGAAGAATACACTGGGTCACAGTTTCTCCAGTACACTCCCCTTTGAATGAAGCTGAGATTACTAAGAAAATAGTCTCAGTTGGATTGCAAAGCCATTTCAGAACAATTAGACATTTTAAGGCACTCCAGAGTATTTGCTTTGGAAAATACATATATCCTTACAACAGCAACCTAAAAAATGTTTATGCAGGGACTAGCTACCTTTCCAGATCTGATAAAACCTGGTTTCAGAAATGACTCCTATAAAGACTGCAGCTCAGACTAAACAAGTCGATTGGTACAGACCAACTTGGGAAAACAGTAAGAAAGAGTAATGTAAAACCAAAGACTGACAAACAGTCATAGAATAGGCAGAAGCCCAGGAACTGGGTTAAAAAAAAAAAAAGCTAGTTACTTAATACAGAAGCCTAGAAGAGACATTATTTCCTCTCTTGCACTACAGAAAGTTACAACCCTAGAAATATGAGCTAAGAAACTACTGAATTTTAGACTGGAGAAAGGCTAAAACTAGGCACACATCCATACTTTGAAGTTCTACGTTTTTTGGTTTTTTTTATTAAAAGGGGATGAAAACTAATTATACAGAACAAAACCAATCCTTTTGTTCCTTTTGCTTCCCAGCCACCCCAAGTCACAATGGTGGTGGTGGAGGGGTGTCAGAAAGGGACTGACCAAATGCTTTGACACTGTAGCATTAGGCTACAGGTAGCTGTAGAGACATTACAGTAAAGTAGTGCTGGATTACGGCCACTCTTGAGCATGCCCGGGGAACTGACATTTACTTTACACCCTGAGGGATGCCCTGGAGAGACAACATGTAGTTACCAAATTGCAGAAGAGCAGAGCAGTACCTTTCTCCAGATACTGCAAACCTTCGTAACAACAGTCCTCTTCACTGATGTGTCTTGGAAACATTCAAGACCAGGTTGGATGGGGCTCTGAGGAACCTGATCTAGTTAGCGGTGTCCCTGCTCACTGCAGGGGGGTTGGACTAGATGACCTCTAGGGGTTCCTTCCAACCCAAAACATTCTATGATTCTATGAAACACCAGGCTAACATCAGTCTAACAAATTAATTAGCTATTGAGTAGTGGAAAATAGAAGCATTAAGAATCACAGTGATCAAGACAAAATGCTCTTCCACGCTGGGAAGAGATGTGGTAAACTGCTGTCTGGCAGCCCCACGTAGACCTCTACAGAAGGCTCACAGGTGCCCTTCAGCATTTTGAGGTTCTGGTGCCATCTCTAGTCGTGCCATTTCTGCATCACTGCCCTGTCCCAGCTGGTCACAAAGCATGCAAAAATTCAGCTCCAAGTACAATTTGTTCCATTTCATCCACCTGCTTTTCCTCTTCAGGTATACTGCTTCTGTATCGGAAGTCTGAAGAAACCAGAGTCAAAAGCTTCCATCTTTCATTGGCATGACCTGACAAGCAGATGCAGTTCACTGTTTGGATTCTTACTGTTACCCAACAGACGCTGAAAAAGGATACTAGAAAAGACTAATGATGCCACAAGAGGAAAGCAGGGACTTTCATAGGTTTGTCTTCAAAACACAGAATTCCTACATTTTGAGAGCCAGTAGTTTGAGTAACAATAAGAGCACAACAGCTTTACACAGAATGCACCTTGAGCCAACAGTATGAAACATGCATACATCCTCTCAATTTAGTAGATGCTGCTGCTCACAGAATGACCAAACTAAAGCTTTTCTGATAAGTCAGGCCCCTGCACATGTAACAATGGCACACAAGCACTCCAAATATCCTTCTATATCTCAGTCTGCAGGGAAGAGTTTGGGATGCAGTTCAGTTAAAAACCTGTACTACTATTAGTACT
The DNA here is from genome assembly GCF_000687185.1 of Egretta garzetta. Classification (NCBI taxonomy): domain Eukaryota; kingdom Metazoa; phylum Chordata; class Aves; order Pelecaniformes; family Ardeidae; genus Egretta; species Egretta garzetta. The sequence goes on from NW_009258651.1 coordinate 1,410,367, forward strand.
ACTACAAAAACAAAACATGCCATCATACTTACAGGATGTGACACAATACACTGCCTAACATGTTTAAGGCCAGTGAACAATTTGCTGGGTAAGAGACAAGAGGTCGAGCTGCTCAAGATAACATTGTCACCAACAATAAGATCTAACTGACCGAAAATCTTCTTTTTCAGCTCCAGGTTCTCCGGAGTACATTCCTGGAATAAAAACAAAAATTGGTTATTAGAAGTCTTCTACTTCAGTAGTATTTATCCATATGTTTCAGATTTTAATGATGGCACCTCAACACCTTAGGAACTCAGCCCAAACCATCTATTTTAATCAGCCTAGGTATACCAGTGAGCCGTAACAAAAAAATAACCTTCCCACATATAAAGAAGTGGAAAGCCCAAGAGTTTCAAGCCCAAAAGTTTCTCTATAGCAGAAGATGGACCACCACATGCCACAGGAGATTTAACACAAACCAAATTATTCTGCTTTGTCTAAAATATACACTATTACTCACGCACAGAGGTAAAACAGTATGGAGGAATAAGACCTGGTCTCCATTTTTTGAAGAGAATCTCACATCATGGAAGTCTGTATTCTCTCTCAGACAATATGGAAATGAATAAGCATATCTCAAAAGAAGACAAACTTAAATCTCCAGAACCATGGCAGGAGATTCCAAAGTACAATTCTGGAACCTGCACTGAAACATCTCTCAGTGACCCTCACACTTAAAAAGCTTAAATATCTCCATTAGTTTCAACTGTGAAAAGGATTACCGAAGTAGAATACACGTTATCAGAACTTCTCCCAAAGCTACTGAGCATATTCAGCTCTGCAGTACTGCATGAAATTTCACATATATAAGCCAAGAGCCACAATTTACAGTCACTAGAATTTCAAAGTTAACCCCAGGAGCTGTCTGAAGGAGAGCATGCAGAAATCCACGAGTCTGGGAGCAATGAGGACATGGGAGAATAACTACAGTGGATCCCACAATCAACAGGAAAGACTTCAGTCTACGAGAAGAAAACAGGGGAACAAAGCCAGCTTGTTTTCTGGGTTTTCTGGAAGGGTTTAAAAAAAAAAAATCAAAACAGGATCCCAAACTTAAAAACCTCAGTTTTCCCCTTAAAACACAGAGAAAATACCTGCTCTTTTCCAACTCTAACCTTCTCCCACCTGTCATTACTATATTCTGTCTTCCCTGTTATACTGAACAGCACATAAGGTTAGGCATAAAGGCTGTACATTTAATATAACCCAAAATTTACATTTAATACCTGCAGCTTCAGACAGACTCTGTGGCAGGGAAGGCCAGAGTTTTTAACCCAGTAAATGGGTTAAAAGTAATTTGAAATCTTAAATATGAGCAAGTTGCATGGAACAGTACTAAAAGTTCCACAACGCGGAAGAGATAAACGGGGTCATTTAAGAACTCCAAATAGAGCCCAAAGTAATACGATAGCCTTATCAAAACAAAATGATACTCTGCTTATAATTCCAGAATCCCTGCTTGTTGGTGAAGTTTAAATAGTTTCTTTTAGTAAAGCCAAAGATGAAGAGAACTCTGCAGATACTGTTCAGGCTAATGAAAGAGTTGCTCTGAATAGGTTTATTGTGAACTTGAAACTCTAAGCCTCCTCTCACATCAGATGATAATCAAAAAGGCAAACTCAAATCTGCTGGAAACTCAAACCTACCACAGTTACGTAAGGTTTCTGAATGGGCTATTTGCTTGAAGTTTCTTGTATAGTGTCACAATTGTATTCAGATTGTTGGACCACTGCAATAAAGTTTCTGTCCTTATCAAGCATGCAATTATTTTCTCAGAGACACCAATTCCCTGAAGAACAGGGGGAAAATTAAGCTCTAAACAATCCATTAAACAGGAACTTCACTTGCTGTCATTTATGGAGCCTGGAGAAGTCTGAAGCTATTCTGTTTACCCTGAGAAAGAGAAGATCAAACAGTGAGCAGGTAAGATACGGTTTTAAAGCTACCACAGTCTCTCTCAAAGAATCAGTGCAAAAAGGTTAGCATACACCTCTACGCATTTTAAGTGACACTGTATATTTCTGTGCCTTTTTTGTAGAGAAGATCACACTTCTTGTTCGCAGTGAACAGTACACCCTTATTCCAAGGCCTGAGCACCTGAACAAGGTTGCTACCAAACTGACTTCCAATTTAAACTTTAATTATTAGACATCTATTTTTAACAGCTTGATCAGAACATGACAGTTTAAAACCCACCATTTTGGAAGAATTGTATTGAATTAAAGGCTTAAAGGTAATAGACATTCAAACACACTGTTCAAATACATATTGAGAGAACACATAGCAGCTATTTGACCAGCCTATGAACTCTTAAAGAACTACACAAAGTCAAACACATACTAGACTCTCTCCCTAGTAGACAACACTGATACCCAGACAAGGTGATTGAGGTCTAGTTGCCCCTAATTGAAAAGTTGTACTCATATGATACAACTCCTTGAATGCCAGTACATGGAAGGCTAGGGAGTTTTACCTGTTCAAAGCCAGTGTCTTTACGGTTTTGTACAGGCCTTTCCCACCATGCTATCCACCATCTATGCTCCCACACATCCATGCTCACCTAAGCACACAGCTTCATTTACCTATATTTAAATGCTGGCATCTACCCAGGTTCTTCCTATCCATTCTCAGATATGCCAAGGTAGCAACTCACCTGTACCACCTTCTAGGAAAGCACTCCCCAAAGTCTTGCAAAATACCTTCTCCTTACGCTAGCAATGGGAATCGCTGCCAAGGTCGTGGATTTATTAGTGCTGGGAGGTGAAAGAAACAAAGGATGGCCTGAAGTAAAGCCTGCAACACAGTGCTATGGTCCTAAAATAAGTGGTATTGTCCTATGCCAAGCATGGCAGTATAACATGAAAGCCAAAGATTTAAACTGACATGGAGAAGGTCAAAGATTAGCAAAGAAAGCCACTTTTCTGTAAGAGGATCTGGAGGTGCTGTCACAAGGAGCAGCACGGAAGGGCAGGTCCTGCTTGACCCAACCTGATCTACTTCCACAACCAGATGACCCACCTAGTGGATGAGGGAAAGGCTGTGGATGTTGTCTACCTGGACTTCAGCAAAGCCTTTGACACTGCCTCCCACAGCATTCTCCTAGACGAGGTGGTGGCTCATGGCTTAGACAGGCATACTCTTCGCTGCGTAAAAAGCTGGCTGGATGGCCCAGCATAGAGAGTTGTGGTCAACAGAGTTGAATCCAGTTGGCGGCCTGTTACAAGCAGCATCCCCCAGGGCTCAGTTTTGGGGCCTGTTCTAATATCTTTATCAATGATCTGGATGAGGGGATCGACTGCACCCTCAGTAAGTTTGCAGATGACACCAAACTGGGTGGGAATGTTGATCTGGTTGAGGGGAGGAGGCCTCTGCAGAGGGACCTGGACAGGCTGGATCAATGGGCCAAGGCCAACTGTACAAGGTTCAACAAGGCCAAGTGCTGGGTCCTAAACTTGGGTCACAACAACCCCATGCAACCCTACAGGCTTGGGGAAGAGTGGCTGGAAAGCTGCCCAGAAGAAAAGGACCTGGGGGTACTGGCTGACAGCCAGCTGAATATGAGCCAGCAGTGTGCCCAGGTGCCCAAGGTGGCCAACAGCATCCTGGTCTGTATCAGGAATAGTGTGGTCAGCAGGAGTAGGGAAGTGATTGTGCCCCTGCACTCAGCACTAGTGAGGCCACACCTTGAATATTGTGTCCAGTTTTGGGCCCCTCACTACAAGAAAGACATTGTGTTACTAGAATATGTCCAGAGGAGAGCAACGAAGCTGATGAGGGGTCTGGAGCACAAGTCTGATGAGGAGCGAATGAGGGAATGGGGGTTGTTTAGCCTGGAGAAGAGGACGCTGAGGGGAGACCTTATCCTCTCTACAGTTACTGAAAGGAAGCTGTAGTGAGGTGGGTGTTGGTCTCTTCTCCCAAGTAACAAGCTATAGAATGAGAGGAAATGGCCTCAAGTTGCACCAGGGGAAGTTTAGATTGGACATTAGGAAAAAATTCTTCACCAAAAGGGTTATTAAGCAGTGGAACGGGCTGCTCAGGGAAGTGGTTGAATCCTCATCCCTGGAGGTATTTAGATGAGGTGTTTATGGACATGGCTTAGTGGTAGACTTCACAGTGTTAGGTTAACGGTTGGACTTGATGATCTTTAAGGTCTTTTCCGACCTACGCAATTCTAATATCAGTTTTGCTTCCGATACTGTTAACCATTACAATTTAGCTCAACTAACTAAAATTCTTCATGCATTAAATAGGTTTGGTAATTTCACAAAATTCAGAATTATTACATATCTCAAATGCAACTACTTGACTGCAAGTATTTTCAACTTTTCCATCATGTTCCCCCCCAAAATGGCAAAGTAGTTTTAGATGCTTATTCTGAGACACTTAAAAGATGGATAGTGTATGGATATATCAGTATACCAGGATATTAACTAAGACAAGGTACCAAATAAAAACACGTAATTTCAAACTGCAAAGGTGGTGGGGGGAAGGCATATTTACTTCAGTCTCCTTTTAGAAAGTGTTATTACCTTCATCTGAGGGTAAAGGCAGGGACAGCAGCCAGGCAGGAGACACACTCTTGCTCACCACTGTACAGGTTTGGGATGCAGCACAGAAACATGAGACATGTACACACAGCTGTTACTGATGGAGTCCCCAGGCTATTGCACACCTTTAACTGATCAAAATGCTGACACCATGCTGAAAGTGAGGAAGATTAAAAGAAGAAAAAAAGACAACAAAAAACCCAACCAACCAACAGCATAGACTCTGCTAATTGACATGATTATGTTAGAGCCTGACTAGAAGTTGAGCCCTCATCAGCTGGGGTCACAGGGAAAGCAGGGGGAAGCAACCTGGCTGTGCACCACTGCAGGGAGGTGAAGTTAAGCAGGACTGACCCCAAAACACTTGGAGGTGATGCAGGAACCCAAACTACATGGGATGCACACAAGGGAACAGAAGTTCATCAGGGTGTTTGTCCCTTTTCCTCCTGCAGTATTCATTCCACATACTGGGTACACAAGATAGTTTCAAGCATGTGCCCAAATACCAGATCATTAACAAAAACATGTTTGGCAACAAGACTCCTTAGATGTAAACCAGTTCTAGTTAGCCCCAAAACAAGCCGCACAACCTTGGCAACCAAGACTTTATTTTGAACCTGAACAAGAACTGGTATCCTGTAAGCTAAGGGCAAGAAAGGTGGATAAGGACAGTAGCTCCTGAAAAGCATACTGGCCATTTGTTTGTGACACGGCCACATTATCACCATTTAACACAATTATAAAAAAAATAAAAATATAAAGGCTTGGTCACATATGCTGATATCCTGGGGGCTTCAGTTACAGACTTTCTACTGGCTAGGTATGCACTGAAGTAAAATGCTTAACAGAGGGCAGGAGAAGGAATCACATGAAGGTTTTAAGAACAGGTTAACCCGTTTTTGACAGACAGTTGCCTAGGTATGACTGATTGTGCCTTGGGGTAGGGTTGGACTAAGTAACCTCTGAAGTCCCTTCCAGCCTGATTTTGCATAACTCTGTAGCTGGTAGGGCAGCAAAGGTAAAGGTGAACCTTCTGTTATGCTGAGGAGCAGAGGACTAGAGTGGGGAGTACAAGTTTAACTCTGATTCATAGGATTTGAACTTGTTTTATAACTATATTTTGAATGGAAATTTAAAGTGTCTTACAGAAAATCAACACTAAAAAGCCAGGCACTTGTAAAGTTCATACTCAGAAAACTTTTAATAGAACTCAAAACCATCAGCTAAAGGACAGTAGATGAGTAAGTTTATTTATTACAGCGCAGTTGTAAAGGCATCAGCTAAAACTCCAGTACTTTCAGGCTAATCCAATTAAAAAAATTAATTTAGGGCTATAACTCACTTCAAATCTAAAGAAGTGTTAACTTCTTAGTTGTCTTGAATTTATGAGCTCATACCAGTGTGAAATCTGATGCTTCTTAAATCACTACCTCGAGGGACATGAGGGACTGTCTACCACATGACAGTGTTACAAGTAAATAACAGTAAATCCAGCATTTAGTTGCAACTATTTTGTACTTTCCTACAGTTCAGAAACATATCCTGTTAAGGAACTGGAGCAATAAAAATATCAAGTTACTGCCATTTTATACTGCTCAGAATAAGTGACTGAATTACAAGCTTCTGTTCACCCTTTAGTACAAAATACAAAACAGGTTTTCAGAACTACATTTTCTAAAATCAGAGTCAAACTTGCACCTTTGGGAGGGTTTGGGGGTGATTGTGTAGAGGGTTTTTTTTGTTTCATTTTGTTTAAAACACATACAACAAATGAAACAAAAAAAACCTCTACACAATCACCCCCAAACCCTCCCAAAGGTGCAAGTGATTTAATTTAGCTGCTACAGAAGAGATGAAGATCCTTTTTGTTTCCTTAGGAAAGGGCAATAAGATCTCAAACAGGTTGATTGAGATCCTCCTCCCCACATACCTTCTCAAAGGATCAGATCTTCCATTTTCTTCTACTGTGATCCCATCCACCCTGAAAAATGCAGAAGCGATCTAGGAAAGGCAAATGGATGTAGAATACAGCTCTAGAAAGGAGACCAGGGAGCAGTGAAAGAGAAGCTGAAGAGCAAGATTAACTGCTGGGCAGGATGACACTTCTGGCAATGACTACCTCCAGTAATGGGCACCAAAACCATATTCAGGTCTGTAATGGCAGACCACACCAGTTGTTATATGCACAGGATAGATTGGGAGTGAACGTTAGAAAGTTTAGAATGACAAAAGTCCATTCAGCAGCAGCACCACAGCAGTTACACTGGCAAGCTCTTTACCCAAATACCATCTTCCAGTTCAACTCAAACACTGACTTAATAAAGTATTTTACAGCAAGTCTTTGAGATCAGACTGTTTCAAACCCTAAAAATCAAGGAAAGAGTTTTCTCAAAGTCTCTACAAAGATGGCGAGTTAGGTCACATGCTAAAAACCAGCTCCCTCAGAAGCTAAAACATAACTTCTGGTGCCCAAGGTCAGTGTTTAAGATAAGTAGGGTAAAACCAGGCCTAAGGTTATATTTACCCAGCTGAGAGCTAACAGACCCCTGTTTGTCTGTCCGGTGCTCAATGCTCGCACACTGTGCCTTCCAGCAGCTTTGTATTCACAGAGGTACATCATTAACGTGACTTCCAAACCAGGATGGTCATCTATCCTACAAGCTCAAGGCAGTTGAAGACACCTTCACCCTTGCTGTCTGCAGATATTCCCTCATCCCCAGAAGAAAAAAGGCTCTTCAAAGACATCAGGAAAGTAAACCAAAAGCTAGTGGCAGAAACTGGTACCAGAGAATCAAAGACAAATTTTTATAACAGGACACACGAGACACCTATTGTCAAGGCTCCCAAGTCAATGCTGGTTTCCCAATCTGAGGCACCATCAGGCTTTTTGAAGGCTGTTTTCAAGCTGGTAACACTGTTTTTCTAAACATGTTTAAGTAGGAGAGATAAAAGAGCCAGCAAGATCTAAAAGAGACCAGGCTGAAGATCCACTGATGTTATCAACAGTACAAAAGAGTTTGCAGGTGTAATGGGGGGGGCACACCCTCTTTTTAAAGAGGGAAAAAAAACCCAACAAAAAAAACCCCCCACAAAACCAAAAACTGTTCTAAGGCTTTTAGGCAGAGTTCCTTTAAAACAAAAAAGGATAAATACCTGAGGGCACAAGGTATAAGTTACAAGCTTGATTTCATCCCCTTGCCAGTCTGCTTTGTGCCATGCCACAGCACAACTGACGGGTTAAGAGATCACTTCTCAGCCACCCTCCATGCCTGGCTTCAACTAACTCGGCCAGGCCTCAACTCACCAGTGTACACAGTAGCTCAGGTGTCAAGAGTAAGCGCTTACCAATAGTGAAGTCATCTTATCCTCCTCAGAGCTAGTAAACTTTATTATTCTGTTAGGAAAATGTATTCTGTTAGGAAAATGTTCCAAGGCAAAGCATTTAAGATGTGTTTTCATTTTACTAGCGTTGCAGTAAGCGATCATACAAGTGCTGCGCTGACTTCTATTCAGCTCATGTTATTTAGGAACTAGACACACATCCCCTCAAGTCGTTTTTTAACAGTGAAAGTGATACTAAGAAGTTCAACACCCAATAGTAACCTAAGGACAAAAGACAAAAGTCATCATAATATTGTGCTCTCAACTTTCCTGCATAAATATAAGAAAAATTTACCTCACCCATGATAGTCCCATGCCAGGGACATTATAGTACAAACATACCCATTAACTTTTCCATTAGATGAAAAGTCCGTGGAGACAAATTATTTCAGAATTAAAGCTTTTACTGATGCAAGAAGCTTACAGTGCACATTCACCTAAATTCTATAGGTTATGCACTTCAAGTAGCATAGAAAAGCTCCGAGAAGTGAAACTGGGTGAATATTCAGTTTTAGAGCAAAAATCAGACTGGTTTCCTTCTGAAGTTGATGCAAAACATGCTAATCAAGACAAGTTACTTCATAAAAATGCTCAGGAGAGGGGATATATAAAATAATATGCATCAAGGCATAGCTTCTTTTTAAAGGTTCATCACATTACTGTTCTGAATTTTCTTCTTACTCAGTCCTAGTTATTTCTTGCATATTTTTCACTTTTATATCTTCACTAATGCCATTTAAGAAGTTCTAGTTTTTACTACTTTATCCCATTTGGTTTGAGTTATGTCCCATGAAAACGACATAGAAGGCAACTGTCTGCAGAATTCATTCAAAGAGTGCAAACATCAAGGAAATCTTTAAAGCTGGAAGTGGACTTACTCTGCAAAGGCCAAATTTGAAAAGAAGTTAAGATTTAACCAACTGAAATCTAGGGTAAAGAAATGCAGTTCTCATGGAAGTCAACTAACAAGTTAAAATCAGTAGGTTATATCATTAAGCAAGAAAAGAGAGTCCCCTATATTCAACTAAAATTAATGCAACTGATGTTTTATTTTTTAAGTAACTAGAAGTCAGAACACCTGCACTCAAAATTTACATTTAGCCCATTTTGTCCTTCCAACTTCACAGCTGCACTAGGCAATGTTTCTGAAGTTTAATACAGTTCAGCCAGAAAGTAGTCTGCTCATTGCTGAAATAAGGCTGTGAGCCTAGAATTAGGATTCTTTCATATCTATTCCACCCCCCTTCCATGAGCAAATTAAAGACTAGTTCAAATAATTTTGCCCACTTACACTGCATATTTGTTAACACTTTGTATCAAACTAAAATTTTATGCTATGTTTTGAAACTGATGAGCTGATATGAATACCACCAACAAGGTTTCACACAAGTTTTGTTGCCTACAGGCATACTACAGCTACTTAATTTTTTTTTTTATTTATATACTTAATGACTACATGTTAAGAGACATCAAAAGGGTTAAGGGAACATAAAATAGTACCAGAAACCTTGAGTAGATTGTTGCTATTCAGAGACTATCAACACAACACTGCTGTCTTCAACTACCTGAAGGGAACACAAAGCCAGATTCTTCTCAGAGGCCCATGGCGGTAGGATGAGGGTAAGAGACTAAAGTTGCAAGAAGCAAAATTCCAATTAGGTATTAGGAAAGAAGTTTAATAGTGAGGTTAATCAAATGTTGTAACAAGTTATCCAGAGACCAGAAGTGTTTTATCCTTACTGATATTCAAAACTCAACTGCACAAAACCTGAGCAAGCTGATATAAGTTGGTCCCGCAGCAGGTTGGACCAGATGACTTCCACAGGTCCCTTCCAACTCAAAATTACTTTGCTTTTGCAACATTTGCCAGATGCCTGTTTCATAGATCAACTGATGGTGGGAAGGATGAATGATGCAGCCCCTGATTTAATCTGAAGTAGCATGCAAGACCTTGTTCAAAAATCTTACTGCTGAAGAACCTCTCTAAGAGGAACAATAGCATACTAAGATTCAGCATCTCTGTAGGAGTAACAAGAGCCAAGAATTCCATCACAGCGGCACTTAGCTTCTAAAGAATATACAATAAAAGTGAGGATACTAAGAGTATGCAAAGTTGTTAGTACAAAGCATCAGATCCTTACAGGTAGCATACAGAGAAAAAGACACCATATGGACATAACAGGTAGTAAGAAACACTGAAAGAGAAAAAAAAAGAAAAAAAAAGAAAAAACCAAACAAACCAGGCAGAACTAGGAGAGTCTACTAGAAACAAGAAGGCAGCCTTCACAAAGCTGAGGCAGTACCCAAATGAACATGGCCATGTAGGACTGTTAATTTGTCAAAATAAGACAAAACAAAGCAGATACCCCTGCTCCCGGCAATTTACAAGAGGAGTAATTAAAAGAAAGAATTCCCTTCTGTCTTCAAAATACATGGAGAAGAATGCATAGAACCAAGAGATAGTTAGAGTACAGAAGGATGATCATCTGGAAAACACACACAGCACAGTGATTTCTTTGCAACTGTTCTGTTTCTCTTTCTAATTCTTGAAGAAAACTGAAGCCTTAGCCTTAGGGACTCCCAGGGTCTGTCTCAAGTCATAGAACTGAGGAAAGGGGAACCAGAACCAAGGTACTAGGACATATTTTGATATAGTTTCAATACCCAACACAGTAACACGGATACACAACTGCTCACTTGAAACAAAGCTATTTTCGTACCAAAGAGCGGATGAGCGGCAAGCATGATGCAACTTTTAAGGGAACGTAAGGAAAGATCTCAACAATAAGCCTATAAGCCTTATGGCTCTATCAAGCAAGATAAGAGAAAAGGGTAGTACTGAATTAGTATTATATAAATGGGGAAGAATCAAAGCAACTTTTTCAGACGGAAGTCCTGATTCACAGACCTAGTAGAATTCTGAGAAACAAGCACAGGCACAGGAGTCATGTCGCTGATGCAGTTGGTTTGAATGCCCAGAAGTCTTGCAACAGAAAATAATAAAAGCTTTCAAGGAAGTTAACTCGTCACATGTGAGAAAAAAAATCCTTTTCTGGACAGTAACTGGTAAAGAGATAGCAAGCAGACAGTAGGAAGAACCGTCAGTTCTTACTCAGTGGAAGATGCTGACCATTGCTGTTTCACAGATACCTGTGCCCTTTGTTATATCCATTCATAAATGACCTGAAAGCTCATAAAATTAAGTCGCTCATCATCACTACAACCACAAACATTTGTGGAAGGACTTTACAGGGTTGAATTACTAGACAATAAATTTGCATATTAAACTCAGTAGAGGCAGGTGATACACATGTGAAAACAATAATATGAACTGACAAGCTCTGAGCTTTTTACTGATGAAGGAGTAAGATACTGGGGTAACAGTATATAGTTTCATGATCTGGAGAAAAGGAAGTAAACAGAAAATAGCATACCACTGTTAAAAAAAAATAAAAATCTATAGTGCATTCACACCTTGACTCCCATGTGAGGCTTTACTCTGCTTCTGATTCTCTCCGCCTCTACCTCACCAACTTGTGAGGAAGAAAAGCTCTGGAAATCTGTCCCTTTTTAATTCAATTTGTTATTAGGGATGTGTTGCAGCTAAACAGACTGTGGGATTTACAGCCTGAAACAGTATAAATTGTAAAGTCTTGGGTGCAGCACACATACATATAGGAACAGTTAATGGTACAACACTGGAATAATACTGGGGGACCATGTGGGGCAGAAGATGCCAAGTCCCATGCAAACTCATTCATACTCTGTCCCAGAAATGGTCCCCAATTCACCTGTTCCCTGAACTATGACCATGCCAATGAGCTTACTAATAGTTAAGCAGCCACAGACTATCAGGTTCACTCATACAGCTTGTTCCCCCTCCCAATTTTAATTAGCAACCCTGGTTTTAACACTCAGTTGGATAGCTGCTTTCACCCTCGAGCCAGAATAGATGTCACCCCTGGGCATAGCCATACTCCCTACACTCCCAAGGTACCTGGAGAAGAAGAAACACATTTTAGTCCCAGCACTAGAATGTGTGGTGTTCCCTAAGACATAATCTCTCCCCCAAGAGTCTCCTGCTCCCCCTCCCCACCACATTTGTCTTTCTAACCATAGAGTCTTTGGTACACATGGAGGTCAGCAATTCTCTCTTGGCTTAGCCAGCTACCAGCCTTTTCCAGCATAACCCAAAAGAAATTTGCAAGGACCCTTGACTAGGGAAATCCTGCAGAGAGGCATCATCTCCCATGTCAAGATACTAGGCTAGAAAGAACTTTGATTTTAACAACTATTCTTATGTGGTCAGGATCTCAAACTCTCCATTGCCCATCAATTGCACAGCACAGCTCTTGATCATTTTTCTAAACTGTTTGCTAGGAGTTGTCAAATCTTTGCTTACCTGAATGAAAGTAGCACCCTCTACTGCTGCCTTCAGGTCTGTACAGATGCTAATGAGTGCCAACTGCTGCTCTGCGCTCAAAGGTCCTTTCAGGAATCCCGACTCCTCCAGCTCTTTCATTTGTTTGCTGACAGAAACAACACACACATTTGAGTACTTTATTATTGTCAAGCCACCATTATTTTTTTAAAAAGCTTCTTAACAACCCAGTAGTATTATGCTATTTGCCATGCCACTGCAAGTACCTATACTCAAAAAAATATAAAGGTTAGTTTCAGTCATTTCTCTTCACTCCATCTTACATTTTTCTTCTCTTCAAGCATGGACAGCTCTAAGATCTACTTATAGACACAAGCTTGACACCACCTCAAACCTGTTTTCACTGGTGCAGGATCAGCAAGAGTTTTTATACTTGTATTTAATGTGAAGAGAGTTCCCTTTAATATACTTCATCTAGTTTTACAAACAACAGCTCTTTTGTTATGAAGCCTTGCTGCAGGAACACTGTTTAACTGTATAAAAATAAATACATTCCATACAGCCAACACTCCTTCCTAAAAAACCCATACCCCTACTACATAAGTAATGACTACAGAGCAAGTGTCAGAAAACTCAACTAGTTACTAAATTGAGTGGCCAGATGAATGCTGAAGTACACACCATTGCTGAGGCTGGACGTGTCATCTTCTCAGAAAAAGTCTCTACAGTTTGAAACCCTTGAAAGTCCAGAGCAAGCCAGCCATTTTCAAAATTGTTAAAAGTCATTCAGAGGAGCAATTTCCACAGAAATTAAGTGGGATTAAACTATCTAATCACGAACAACCCAAAGCTATTTGATGTAGCCATTATCACAGTTAAATCTGTCGGTTACCTCAAGCCAGAACTCCTCTGAGCCTTTGATTATTATTCAGCAAAAATTGCTTATCCTGAAGAGAGGAGGAAATTGAGCTAATGATTAGCAGCAGGGAGAAAAAAAAAAAAAAAAAAAATA
>NW_009258651.1:1423771-1436638 GCF_000687185.1 Egretta garzetta
GCTGCGGGGGAGCTGCAGAGAGGAACTGTTTCTAAAACAGGCCAGGAAAGCACAGCAGAAACTACTAGAAGCAATGGTTAGGAGAAATGCACCAGAATTATTTTTAAAAATGAGAAGAAAAAAAAAAAAAAAATCCTTTCTTCTCCCCACCAATCTAGTTCTGAAGCTTTGGCTTCTTTTTGGATGCCTTTTCACATGATAAATAAATTGCACTTGCCACCCAGCTGGAGGGTGGAAAAGCTGTAGCAAGCAGAGAAGCTGTACAACCTAGAATAAGTTAGTGTAGCAGCATTTTAAATTAATGAAAAGGGAGAGGTATGTAGATCATCACCTCTTATATTTTTTCCCTCTCTCTACTGTTTCCAGGCCATCTGCTGAGCAACGTGTGATAATGCACTCTCACTTTGTCAAACCATCCTTTTATTTAGAGCTCATTCCTGTCAACAAGTATTGAGGCCGTAGATCAAAAAAATATTAAGCTTCCTCCTCCAGATTTCCTAAACAAAACAAGTGGGATTCATCTCACCTACCCTGTCAACATGCACATCTGAGACAATCATCTTCAGCTCTCTTTTAGAGAAGGGAGAACTAAGGGTTTCAGGTGCATTTGTCTCATTTTTTTAGTCATCCAAGTACGCAATCCATCTTGTCATATGATGGAAGTATATATTTCTCCCCAAAGAAAATAGCCCAGAGTGAGACATCTAGACCACAGTATTCTGAAGTCAAAGATGAAAGTTTGCAGTGATTTATTTAAAGACAATCCAGTTCCTACTTAACTATACAGAAGCAAGTCAAACCTCAGCAGACACTCACAGGGCCCTCAGACCTTTAGCTTGAGCTGGCTCACTAAATCTACCTTTAACTTCCAAAGAATCAGAATTTTACTTGAGCATCCACGTAGTTGTGTTGTGTCCAAGAAAATACAGCAAATACAGGCTCTACCATTTTTATTGTGGCTGCTCTACAAGTTACCCTCATGTCCTTTCTTCCACTCAAAATAGTGGAAAAGAGAACATACGTTTGTTTCCCAGCAAGCAAAACAGCTTCCTAATATATCTTTCTGACACCAACCCAGAGCAGCAACACCTTATCACGGGAGCAACCCCGCTAAAAATCAAGGTAAGTAGCACTCAGTAGCCACTTCGTAGCAGACAAAAAAATGCATAGAGCAGTTCTGCTCCTGGTTTAGCACAACAGTCAGAAGAAGCAAGTACCTTCAGATCACTGTGGACTTTGTACCTTAAATCAAAGGTTTCCAATAACTTGGGAGTAGGCAAGATGTCAAGGAGGGCTCTGTTTCAAGCTCGTAAAGGTGACAGTGCACCTTCTAAACCAGAATATGCACCTACATTTCAAATTGGGTAGAACAAAACCACCAATAAAAATTCCACATGCATGTGCACACAGAGATAACTCCTACAAGCATTAACTTTCTCCTCTTCAGTGACCTGCTTCAGGAATTAACTCCAGATAAACATTTCTGTATTGCAAGTTCTAACACTTCCTCTTTATTTTTGTCAGAGCTGATGATGGACAATGACTTTTGACTCTTCGGCAGAGCACGCCTGGGTAAACAGCTAGACACTGCATTCTGTTTACATTGGACAAGAGCTTTGAAAATGTTCAATTCATTCTTAGCTGGAAAATGAGGCCAAGAGTCACACGCTTTTTAGACTCTGCTCAGGTCTGTCCTGTTTGCTTCCCTGGAGTCCCTTAGGCTTGGTGCCAAAATTAGTATTCCTACCAGTTTATGCAGTCCAAAACCAATGAAAAGAATTTCATTAATAGTGTTCTACTTTTCTCTAATACAGATTTAGGCTCAAAACCCCAGACCTTTCCTACTCAAAGCTAAACTAGTCAGAAATTCTTTTCTGCTAAGTTTTATTTAAAAGCACTTCAAGAAGGGAGGGAGGGGGGGGGGGGGGGGGGGGGGGGCAGAGAGAGAGAGAGAGAAAAAAAGAAGGGCGCAAACACACACCCCTTCAGGCAGCATCACAGAAATAAGCAGGAAATCTATCAAGTTTCTGGATGAGTTCCCCATTTGGTTTCTTAACAACACAGCAAATGGACGGCTGGAAAGCACAAACTTCTGCCTTTGAGCAATCTGCGTGGTAGAGAATAGGAAATAGGAAGCTTCAGCTCCATTTTCCAAGCTGCCAGGGTACACCACAGCTTGCTAGGCAGGAGTTCCATCCAAGACTTAAGGCTTCCAGCACAGGTGCCAGTCCTTCATCTCTAAAGAAGCAGGTGTACCTAAATTAGAGTATCCAAACTTCTGACTCCTTCACACCTTGTGAGAAGAGATGGTAAGAATCATAGAATCATTAAGGTCAGAAAAGACCTCCAAGATCATTAAGGCCAACCTTCAATCCAACACCACTATGCCTACTAAACCATGTCCAGAAGTGCAACACCTACTTTTTTTTTTTTTTAAAAACACCTCCAGGGATGGTGACTCCACCACCTCCCTGGGCAGCCTGTTCCAATGCTTGACTGCTCTTTCAGTAAAGAAATTTTTCCTAATACCCAAACAAAACCTCCCCTGATGCAACTTGAGGCCGTTTCCCCTCACTCTGTCACTGGTTACTTGGGAGAGGAGACCTAACTATTGATTCATCAGAAGTTCATTTCCCAGGTGCACTTGCCCAAATCCAGCATCCTCCTCGCGCTCATAGGCTGTATATCTGTTAAAAATACAAACCCAAAATTTAAGTTTGAAGAGACCACAACAGGATTATTTCTTTCTTTGAAGAAGAGGGTGAAGTCTTCGTTCACTTTCTGTGCAGTATGACACTAGTCTCATCCTCCATGGTCCTCTGAAACTCCACTCCATAACTGGTAACTGAGGGATTCAAAGAGGCTAGAGTGACAGACTAAGAAATCTGACTTTTATTTTCTTCCACAAGTTTTTACAGAAGTTTGCAGCATGTGCCTCCTGTTCCATACCTTTCCTTCTCTGCCAGTGATGACCATCCTATCATTTCTGTTTCTCTGTCACAAGCCATTACACACTACACTGTGCACCAAGAACACCATTTCTTAATTAACCCACAAAACCACCATCTTCATACTTTGGAACTTAAGGCTGGAATGATTTTTCCTCCTAAACAAAAATCTTCCTGTTAACATCACCAATCTTCATGCTGGCCATTTATTTAAATTAGTAGAGTTATTTAAAGTATGAAATAAGAAATACAATGTTTATTATTTGAATTTTGGCCTTCTATCCCAAGAAAAATTGTTTTGCTCCCCCCCTTCACCAACATATTTATTGACATTCTGTCTGTTTTGTTCTGCAAATTAACTTCAAGTCTTCCAAACGCTAAACCCTCTTTGTATTCCCCTGCAGTATTAGAGTGCCCACATTTCTGTGGCAAAGGAAGGGAGCTTCCCCTAGTATTTATCATACATTAAGGCACAAACCAGACTGGTTTGTACATACAGCAGTGCACCACTGACCTCTACTGGACGACTTTTTATTCAAAGCAGCCTAGACTTCAAGGGTGATCATCCCCTGAGGATGACCACAGACTGAGGCGATTGCAGCCATGTCCGTAGAACACACGACAGGACTTCACTTTGCAATTGTATTGTCTCCATAGTTTGAAGAGTTTGACTAATACCTGTAAAGTATTTGAATAATTCACATCCGTAAGAAAATACTACTTTGTTTTAGAGCCAGAGCCCACACTTCATCTATCTCCAGAGTTTTATTGTTGTACCTGACTACCCACATCAGCTACCAGTATTTGGTTCAAGATAAGGCACCCTATCTATAACAACACTCCTAATCACATAAACTGCCAGGGATGCTCATTGGTTACAAATCCTATTCTAAAACTTCTTACAGAAAAATGTTGCAAGTGATGCTAAACCTTTATCCACAGCTGCTATTGGGCAGTTGTACTATTCAGCACACGTTGCTGTAACAAGCAAATACTTGCAAGATTAAAGACCACTTAATCACAAACTTACTGCCCAAACCAGCAAGGAGAAGGGACAGAAGAAAAGACTACACCAATAGACTTCACAAGTCCAGCCAACCACCATTGCTCAAAGACTAGGACCATTAACCAGCCATGGCACCAGACTACTATCTAGTGCTGTCTGATAAATGAGAGGGTAGTTGGCATGGCAAAAAAAAAAACAACCACAAAACCAACAAACCATCACCGGCCCCTTATATCTACACTGAGACACAACAGACCAAGTAGGCAACTGAAAGCCCCTGGCACTGGGACCAGCTCACTGTCTACACAGGCAACAGCCAAATAATAAGCAGCTAATATGGAGTTGCAATTGGCCGTATGAATACATTAGCCATCACTTTCCCTCTTCCTGCTTTCCCCAGACTACATGTAAGCACACAACACACCACCATGAAGATGTTATTACACATTACCTCTTCCTGAAACAGCAATACAAGCTGGACCACAAAAGTACGCGTTTCTATCCACGCAAGAGAGATCCAGTACTGTCAAATACAATTAATCCATAGCCATGGCAGTATATTAAAGAGGGACAGTTACACATCTGCCTCTGACACAGTTTTGAAGAGGCAACACACAAAGGACTACAGAGGAGCCAGGACACAGCATAAGAGCATGGTGATGCACAAAAGACAATCAAAGTTCTGAGATCTCCCAAAGTTATCACACACATGCTGTTTTCCAGCCATGGCACTCTCAGGATGTCTATACTGGCATTACACAAACTGGATGCTGCAAGGAGAGCAAAGATTTTGTAACAGGAAACTGCAGTTACAGTCATTATGTGTTTCCATGGTAAATGCAGAGTTGCCAATACTGTCAAGTCTCAGCAGGGCCTGCAACTTGTTACAAGTCACTTCTTACCATTAGAAGATCAGTTCCAATGCTGCCTCCAGATCTATTGAGCTAAGCAAGTTCACTCATTAAGTTTGTCAAGATTCTTTTGGCATCTTGGCATCATAAGTGACAAGTTTATGCTGGGAAACCCCCCTGCTGGGAAACATTTTCTATGGTTCTTAATATTTTATTTGTTTGTTTGTTTTAAGCTTAGGTTCAAGATGGAAATTCTCACCAAAACCAAAGTT
Organism: Egretta garzetta; assembly: GCF_000687185.1. Taxonomy (NCBI): domain Eukaryota; kingdom Metazoa; phylum Chordata; class Aves; order Pelecaniformes; family Ardeidae; genus Egretta; species Egretta garzetta. The sequence goes on from NW_009258651.1 coordinate 1,428,849, forward strand.
GGCCTACCTAAAATAGAGACCCACAGTTCACATCCCTGATTGTGACCATGCAGACCCAGCCTGAGACCTGGGTCTCCCACACAGTCACAGATACACTGGCTGACAAGGGGCCCTGGGAAGTCTCCAGTCCAGCTTGCACCTGCAGCAGAATGATTGCTAACACAAGATGAGACTAGCCTTGGTTTGGTGTACACAAGCCTCAAAAGCCTTCAGGGATGGAGATTTCACTGGCTTTTTGGACATGTTACTTCTGCATACCAGGCAAATGTCAACACCATAACCATTCTCAAAACACAGCCTTTGTAACTGCAAAAGGCAGTCTTATTTAAATCATACATTGTAGCTGCCCACAGGGGACTGGCTGCTACACAGGAGGAATGAGCTCAGAAGACAACATTTCCCTTTGGATGTTTTTTTGACTACAAAATGGCCAGACAGAACCTTCGGAAAGATGGAATCTATCACCTTCCAAAGCCTATTAACACATTCTCTAGTTAGTTCTGCAAATAAAGCAATTTTCCCTAGCCAGTTAGTTGCAGCAGATAAAACTGAAAGGTAGAATCAAGCCTATGATTTAGCACAAGCTTGATGTGCTAGTGTCAGGCACTCAAGATCAAATTACACTTTGATAAAAATTGGCTAATTAGAAGGTATCCCCTCAAAGGACATATATAAAACTATCAAGGAAGACCTAAGCCAAGCTGTATTTTGCCCTTGATACAAATACCGTGTCAATACAATACATCAATACAGACCAAAGACTGGAAGAGGAAACCAACTTGGGAAAAGTATCTAACCACACAGACATGGTACATGCCATGAGCTAGGAAAAGAGAACAAAGTCTGTATGAGTGTACTCATGCTACAAACCCAATCCAGCAAGCTGTTCCCCTTTTTTTATACAAAGCAAGCGTAAGAGGGCACCAGACAGCAAGAAGCAATGTACATTCAGATGTCTTTTCTAGTCTCCTCCTGGAACAAGAAAGATGACGAGCTTGAGTTATTGGGGGGGTGGGGGCAGGGAGGAGAAAGTCTTTCAAAACTCTGGCTATGACTTCATTATATCATATAGTGGGGGGCACACATACTGTACACATATAATATATATGCTACTTTTTTCTAGCCCCTGCATCTTGTTTGTTTTTCATAGCAATTGTGCTCCTACAGCACAGAAAAAAGTTAAGGTTGCTTAGTGCAATACTCTACTTGATATCAAGTCCCGTAAAATTTATGTTTAAATTAATACTTAATGAAGACCCAGATTGCTTGGCTCTAACTCTTTAAAGGCCTAACATCAACCTATAGTCAGATAAAGCTGACGTACAAGTAATTCTCACTGAACAGCCTCACTTTTGAGTTTAGATTCAGTACCACACAACCTTAGCACCGTACCTCACTTTTCAGAAGGCAGAGTTCCGCAGAATTCTGTTCTGGAAGAACAGAACTCACTAGTAATTTCTTCTTAATTTAATTAATTTAAATTTAAGAGAGGGTCCCTATTATTTAATAATGAGAGGGTCAAAGTTGCTTCCCTTCCAACCAAATATTTCCACGTTTTGATACTACTATTCCATTTCACTTGTATCTATATAATTAAAGTAGCAACAGTAGTCTTACATGCCCATATTCCTAGATACAACTACCACTTTACAAAGTCAACTTCAATCTGTTCCAGATTTTTTCACTTGGGCTAAGAGAATAAAGGAAGGATCAGAAGACAGAAAAGAGCTTCCAATATAAATTTACTGTTCAGTGCAGTTGAATGTAATATTGTAGTTTTAAAAATAATCTTGTCTTTATATTTTAGCACAGACTACTTCCTGAGATTGTCTAAGATTTTTTTTTCTTAAGTTAGCTATAGCCTTTATGAATACAACTGTTTGGTTTTTATATATTAAAAATAGTTCAGTGCTCCTGTATCCTGGAGGAAGTACAGTTTCGTATCTAAGTAAATACCACATTTAACCAGCACCTACTTCTAGAAAGAAATCACAGAATGCATGAGCAAATACACAAGTTTAGTGGCCTCTTCAGAGTCAACCAAACTTTTTCCCCTTACAATAGTCTTTCACTGCACATGCAAAAACTGCTTTACATAAAACATGAACGAGTTACATAAGGGGGAAAACCCCCAACATTTCCACTGTAATTAATCAGTCTGTATCAGCCGTATAATTATGTTTAGAACAGTAGAATAGTAGCACAGTAACTATTTGAAAAAATTTTATATATTACAAGGATTGTAAAGGGGTTTTGGGGAGCATGCACTAAAGCATTTCTGCATCAAATGTTTTAGGATTACTTTCAGGAATAGGGTACTACTTTTTTTCTAGTTCTCATTATTTTTAAAGTTTATCAATCTTGCATTCAAACCAGAATCACACTGACTCAGAAGAAAGCATATTGGATATGAAGAGTTACATTTTCCGAGGCAGGTTACTAGAGCGTGTATTCAGTAGCTCAACTGTGGCATAAATCAGTTCATTAGTTTGTTACTTCAGCAGAATAAAACGTTGTTCCATCAGAGCAGACGCTGGTTAATAATGCCACTGGTACACCCAGTTCAATCCAACATGCAGTCATTTTGTGTGTCAGAGCACTGACTGCCACGTGTCTGGCAACAGGTAGATAGGTAGTAAATCCATCACACTAGTAACTTAGTAAACACATTCTCCTTTTCTTTCTGTATCTGGTCTACTGGTATAGTGGCAACATGATACATATTTCTACTTGTTTCAGTAGATCCAAATTTCAAGCCTTAATCTTATTTTTTACCTGTAACCAAGTGTTTTGAATAAATTTAGAGGAGTCCCATTTCAGGTTTTCCATACAGATACATGCAGGCTCTCACGATGACTGTAGGTCCATCCCAGACTCATTCCAGTCCTCTCACAGGACTACACACCCCTGCTGTCCACCTACTGTTGTGTGACAGTTGAGTTCATTAGGATAATGAACCCTCAGATGTCCTTTAAATAAATTCAGAATGACAGGTTACAAGCCAATGTACTAAAAGTCCATCACATAAAATAGTTAATAAATACTTACGTATCATTTTTGTCAAAGGAATATAATCTCCTTTTAGAAGTAAAGTGAATATTGTTTGCTACTCAAATCCCACTTTTCTTTTGTTTAGAAAAGGGAAACTACAAACAGTCCTCTGTATATTCCAGTTTCTCCTTAATATGTAGAGTACCTCCATACACTAAAAGTTCATGGACTGCAGACTAGAGTGGAACAAATACTTTTCAATATTAAAAAAAAAAAAAAAAAAAAAACCAAAACCAACCCCCCAACCAAAACCCTAAGCCTAAAAACTTCCCTAAAAGTACCAGCTATTTGGAGACAAAAAGGCAAACAAATTCCAGCAAGTCCTGAGAAGTACCCACCAACTGGCTTTGCCAGTTGCTCTCTCCCGTGAGCCCTCATTACCTACTCAACTCCAGCTCTTGCACCAGTATCACATCAGTAACTCAAAGGGGTTTAGTGCAGGTTGTGTGCTATGAAATCAGTTCAAGTTTAACTGTATAGATACAATCATTAAAATACTGGTTGAAGAAATTGCATAGCTTGTATTCTTGTCACAAAAGCTACGTTGTCCTCAAACTAGGCTTTTTAACTAGGATGTTACAACAGCCAAGATACACAAGTTAATTATAAGTTGAGTTAAGAACACCTTATGTAAAAGGCAAAACCTACCTTGAATTGCTACAGGACAGCACATGCAGGCACAGGACAGTACAGACACACCCAAATAGCACTCTACCCTATTACACATAATGTTTTATGCTTCACTTTTCCAAGCCAAAAACCTTGGAAGGCTAAAGTCCTCATTTTGCTATTAGAAAAAAATTATGGGCCAGTGCTGTCTTTAGTAATGTAGACTGCAAAACTGCCCCTTCCGCAATAACTCAGAATCTCATCAGGGCTACTGCCATGACAGCAATTCTGCAAAAAACAAAAGTGTCTGTCATCGCTGTGTAGCAACATAGATGTTTGGTCTGACTAACACCTACCTGGAAAGAGAGGTTTGGGGAAAGAAAAAAAATAATTTTAAGAGATAGATTTCCCCTCCCCACCCCCACTTTCATTATCAAGCCTGTTTTAGCAAATCTCACTAGATAGCACACACTGTTTAACTTCTAAACTCCAACAACTAAACTGACCTACAACAGGCTCCTGAATTCACTCCTCCTTGCTGTAAGCCTTGTTACAGAAAGCAATCAGGATGCAACACACCACAACCCATGTTTAGGTGCAGCTTACTCCCCATACCAGCTGACACACAGCAGCTGACATATTTCACTCCAAGGCATCATGAAGGGAGGGCTGACGCATTTAGGTTGATGCTGATCATGAAGCAGGTTGAACTTTAGAATTAAATGCTGATACAGCAACATAAGATTGTGCACAGAACCACTCTATAAATACACTCTCTCTCTCAAAGAGAAATAAAAACCTGTATTTCAGGTCCAGCAAGAGGGTGAATAGAACCAACAAGCCACTGTCCCTTCTAACATAAGAACTAGGGGCCAAACAAAGCAACTGAGGAGCCAGGCTGAAAACAAACAAAAGGGAACAGCTCTTCACACAGTGAGCAGTAAACCCACAGAAGACAAAGTCCTTTGGCAAGGAGGCCGCAAAAGGATTTACACACGTTCAAGGGAAGGTTAGAGAAATACTTGGAAGAAATCTATTTAGTTACTGAATACATAAGCAACTTCTAGGCACTGAAGGCTGGGGGAGGGGAGCAGACAGGCAGGACTTGAACTTGTAGCTCTGTTGTGTACCAAAAGCACGTGGCTTTAGCTGTAGTGCCACACGGCAACAGAGTAAAGGGGCTAGAGGATTGTTGGTCTGAACCACTGTGACTGTTCTTGTGTTCATGCTCTCAAATTTGCTCCTTCTAAAGATGCTTCCCAGCCTCTACTATAACTGTTCAGTAGTTGCATCATTAGTGGAACTAGCGATCTGTTCTTCTAGGACTCAAAAAAAATATTAGTTTAAGACTTTAAAAAATTCTAGTTATAAAATACTATTAATTGTAGCAGGGCTCCTCAGCAATCCATATCAACATACTTCCATTTTGAAAGTCTTTGTTGTCTTTCTATACAAAAACTCTTATGTTCATTTTAAGCTGAGTCTATAGATAACCTAATCATGGTAAACATAGTTTCAAGAATTTGGATCTAACCTTAAGCTCTTAGATAATATACTTAAGAATTAAAGTGCTCTTCAGAAGTGTCATTGAGAGATTTGGAAGCACAGTTCTTCTGATCTTAACAGGACCTGTACTTCTAAGTTAAAGCCTTCTTCCAAGCTTAAAATCTATGTTCCCTAGAAACAGTAAGATGTGGCTGTTCATTACAGAAATCCCACAGTTTCATTACAATCCAGATCATTTCAAGTCAGGTGACCTACCGAATGTTTTCCAGTGCACTTGTTAGCTGTTGTTGTGCAATATCATAAAGTTTCACTTTGAAGCCTCCAGCAGCAAACACCATGGCCCAGCTGCGACCAATAAGTCCACTGAAAAGAAAATGAGTATCAGCCAATTAATAAAGAAGCATTTATTTGGGGAAAGGGGGTCTGACAAGCATTGCAAGAAGGAAACCAGAGCTTGGAGTCGTCAATATTTGATGAAAATATTGTTTACATGTTGATAAGAAACAAATCTCTCTTTAAGAGAGAGATATCCTTTGCTAGCTGTGTAGCAGCTTCTCCAAGAGCTGGAAGAAAAATAGTGAGGAAGAAAAAGGCAAAACAGAAAAAAGACAGGAGAATTCAAAACAGTAGGAACCACTGCTTTGGGACACTGGACTCAAGTATCAAGAGATTTGTCAGCTGCAATCTTAACCTGGAGTTAGTGCATAGAATTACATTAAAGAGGTTTTGGGGTTTTTTTGGTTTTGTTTTGGGGTTTTTTTGTGGTTTTTTTTTTTTTTTAATTTTAAAACTCGTATCATCAGTTCATATTCTAAAGGCAGACAACAGTCCATTGGCCCAAGAGTTCAGGATCCTGCTTCAGAGGCGATCAGAAAACCTAAGGCCCAGCTACCAAAGTCATGGTCCTCTAGCATTCAGGAAGTACCATAAGCATGTGAAAAGGGAAAAACAACAACAACAAAAAAATCCTATGGGTTTGATACTGCTTTTCCACCTACTGACCTCTAGCAATAACCTTATTTTAGATGAAGCTGGAAGCACGCAGGAACAGTCTGCCTACATCTTTTGGTGAAGTCACATTACTGTGAAGTACATAGAGGAAGTTTGTAGTAACTGACAATTTTATCACATCTCAAGCCAATGCAGGTTTTAACTTAATTAGATTTATAGCAGGCATCAGCCTCTTCAAACAGAAGCATTCAGGAACAGCGTATTAAGCTTAAATAACCTGAGACCACAAAAAAAAATAAAATCTCCTTAACAAAGACAAGAGCAGAACTTCATACCCATTATTGTTACAGTGAGGGCTTTGATAACTACACGCATTTCCCATCATTTCAGAGATCACTGTATTTTTAACATTAAACTTAAGTAACCTCTGGCAGCTGGAAAATGCAAGACCACTAGGGCATCAACAAAGGATTAAAAGGAGAGTAAAAGTCAGAGAAAAGCAATAGGGCAGGTAAGGAAAGAAGGAAGAAAAAAAAAAAAAAACAGGAACATGTTCAGCCTTTGGTTTAAATATAAAAAAAGGAACAAAACAGGAAGTTGCAGGAATCAGTGGAAATAACTGGGACAAAAAAAAAAAAAAGTCAAACCTTGCATTTAGTGTTTCTCATTCAAAACTTATTTAAAACAAAAAACACACACCCACACCTTCACTGTCATAAGCCCAATACTCAGAAGTTCTCAGGCAAACTACAGGACATGTACACTTACGGAAAAGGCAACGTATGGGTCAAAATTTGTTAGCTACTGTAGCCTCCCGGGTAACAAGTATTTCTAAAATAAAACCATTTGGATCACTTGAACATGCACATCTGAGCTACCAGTATATTTATAAATTAGCATCACCTCTTTAAAATTGCACTTTTAAATTAAGTTTCCTCAAATCAGTGTTTGACTGAAAAAAATTTTTTTTCTTTTGTTTCAATACAGCTTTTTAGGATTGTGGGGTTTGTTTTTCTCTGGAACTACAGAGCATAGAAAGTAAGTCCAGCTCTCTGCCACCGGTAAGAGCCAGCTTTGTCACTGTCACATGACAGCACTGAAACACGTGTCCGGAGACCTCAAGTGGTCTCCTTGATATGTCTGTTGCAGCCCGGGCTTCTGGCAGAGTTACAGCGGTGAGTAGGGGGCTGTTACCATCTGGCAGGTTTTTTTCTCTCCCTACCAGATTATTGTTCAAATAGAGAACTGCAGTTCTAGCTCAAGAAGAGGATGAAACAGTTGTATTCCCACAGAAGTCAGAAATACCACTGTATGTTGCAGCAACGAAGTATCACTGCAGGAGCACCTGAGAGAAACTTGTAAGTTTCTTGACGTAGTTGACAAACACGATCTTAAAGCTGTGCTCAAGGTTTCTCCCCTCCTCTTACACTTACACACACACAGAGAATACTGCAATGAAGAAGGGCGGCAGTCTTTTGGACCCAAAGGATGGTTTACTTCGAGTAAAGATGCTGTGGACGTTTGTTGCTTGTTTTGGGTTGTTTTTTTTAAAGCAGCACAGAGCTGTCAGGGACTTAAGCAAAGACACTCTTCCTAATAAGCCAAAGAGGGGCATGCCCCCCCAGGTTCCCGAATGCCAGCAGCAGGACTGGCCCGCAGCCGGCCGGGCCTCC
>NW_009258651.1:1437281-1444619 GCF_000687185.1 Egretta garzetta
CTTCCCGGCGGCCCTCACCGGGGTCGAGTCCCAGCGCGCCTCCTTCTCCCGGTCCTCCGCGGGCCGGGGGGTGCACGGCCACATCTCTCCCAGCACCAGCGCGGTCCTCCCGGCGAGCTCCATGTGCTGGCAGCGCTGCTTGGGCCCCCGCGGAGAGGCAGGCCCTGCGTGTTCGCCCTCGGGCTGCACCGACAGGTAGCAGGCGTGGGTGGTCGCCTGCAGGACAAGGGGCAGGAGGGGGGCCTTCACCCGGACGGAGGCCTGGCGTACCGGCTTTGGGGTGGGACAAGGCCACCGTTTGGGTAAAGGCTGAGGTTTACCCTACCGTTAAAAAGGGTAGGCCCCTATAGCCACGTAATCAAAGGTGTTCAGGTGCCCCCAGGTGAGGTCCCAGTGAAACACGTGTGAGAGTCTGGGCCTTGGGATTCACAGCTGCCTTCGAGGACGCAAAGACCCCATCACACTTTGGCCTGAGACAGTACTAGAATATATCGAGCCCCGCTGCTCTCCGTTCCCTGACAAGGGCACAAATGAATTCCCAAGTTCAAATTTGAAACTGATTCCATACTTTTTTCACATTAAGCAAGGCCTTAATTTTTAAAAACACTTTCTTCTTGAGTTCTGAATTAAAAATACAAGTTTGCTGACCTTGGGTTTCTACAAAAAAATTTTTAAATTGTGCGGAAATGTGACATTACAACATCAACACCATTCTTTAAGCTGCTCTGTAACACCTACTGTTGGCATGCTGCATTTATCATTTTTTCTAATTCTGTGTCATTCCTACTCATCTCTATATTGCTCTGTCATCATGCTGGATGTGCCTGAAAAGAAACAAAAGTTAACATTTTAAATGCTTACTTATTATCAAAGATTGTATTACTGTACTCTTAATATAGCTGAGAAATACTCAAGTTTTCTCGTGTTTCTGGCTTTCTGAAAAAAAATTAATTTGAAAATTAATACATTTGTTCCCAGAATAAACGTTTCATAGTTACTGATGAAGTTCAGTGAACCTTTCTTGGGCTATCATTTGAACCTTTGGCTATCATTTCTTCTGGTTTCCAAGAAAAAAAATAAAAGACCTACATAATTGTTTTGTACATCCGGCCCCCTCACTAGCACTTTGCCAGTTCCAACCACATTCAACAAGGAGACAGAGATCTCACAAGCATAATTTCCTAACGGCGTCACAAAGACCACTCAATGGACAGCAGGTGGAAAACCAAACTACTATCTCCTGACTTCCTGACCTTAACACCACCCACGTAACCTCAGACCTGACAGTAGCTGGGAAATGTAGGTGGAGCAAAGTGGCCATAATGGGGCCACAGGAGAATTTAAGGAAGCAGGACAGAAGGGTGCAGGATGCCGTGCCAGTTCTGCTGCTCACAGCTTGGGTGGGATGGCATAGAAAGCATTGTTTTATCATTTTAGCAAGTATCATTTTTGCTGTGAAGACTAATTCAAAATGGCATGACTTGGCCTGTTACAAAGACCTTTGTCTAGCTGGAGCGTAATGGACTTAGTTTGTGTTCTTAAGTTTTTACTTCAAAGAAAGAGAATTACTTTTCTAGACCATAAAATTAATGTCTCTTGGGCTTTAGAAATGTGGTTTTCAGAACAAGTTCACCATCGCTCCCATTTGGAAGTACTTAACAGTTACTTTAATATTCTTTGACCTCCTGAGATGTGTATTTATACCTGAAGTTGTTTTACGTAGCAGACTATGAGAGATAAAAGTCATTACAGTTAGACAAATGGAGTCAGCAGAATTAAAAGCTCAGTTAAACTGTTCAGGAGGTGTTACTACAGGGGTTTGAGAGCTAGTCACAGTTGCAATAATAGCAATTACAGGGCCCTTAAGTTCTGTTGGTGAACAAAACGAGGTCTGCGGCAATGAAATCTGGACTGTATTATTATCATCCATATATTAGTGACAAAGCCACATAGCTCTGCATTAGTTATTCAATTAAGGTATGAGAGCAGCCATATTCCCCACTGTTTGTGGTAAACAGACGTGTTGGTGAGTCCAAACTGAATAGATCAAAGATGGAGAAAGAGAAACGTTTGCAAGAAGAAAGGAAAATACAAAGAATTAAATTTGCAGAAGTGTAAGTCAAGGGAAGAAAATACGATTTAACAAAAAAGAGCAAATTTTCATTTTTGTGTAATAGCATAAGAATTTTTAGGCCCAGTAATTGCAGCCTCCACAAATAAGGGACAATGATTCTCCTCCCTCTTCTGCAGTTCACATGGGAAGGACAGAAGGTAACCTAAGCCCAGAAACATCAAAAACCTATAACCAATAATATGGTGAAAGGTCCTGGGCTCCATTAGGGAACAAAAAGTAGGGCTTGTACTGGCAGCAGGAGAGGCCCAAGTGAAGCAAATATGCACTCACCAGTGTATATATTCTTTCTTCCAAGTCCAACAGCAGCAGACTTGACTTGTGTTGGGAGCTGCAAAGTTGACCCCTCCATGTTTTTAGTCTCTTTCTATTGAGCATGCTCCTCTGCTGCCCCACGTGAGGAGCTGAAATCTGCTACTGGCTGCGGAGAGGAGGTGTGTTTACTGCAGGGGAGGAGCAGGATGGTATAAAAGAGTCGTGTTCCAAACAAGGAGAAATAATGAGCATTAACTGTGAGCCACAGGGAGGTGCAATGTGAGGGAGATGTGAATTCCCCCTTGCAGAAAAGAAAGGAATTGCACGCTTCTAAAATGCAGAGTGTCCTAGCCTGAGCTTTCGGCATGGGATGAAAACAGAGGCATAGTTCACATTTGTTAAGTATTAGATTGGTTTAATAGGTTACTTGCTCACCAGAGCAACCAGAAAGTGCGTTTCTTTTGTAATGGACTATGGTACATTGCTACTGTGATCCTAATGGTTCAGAAAATATAATGCCTTAAAATAATAGCTTTAATTTATTAACTTTATTCCTATTCTGTAGTGTTTTAACTAATGGCTTGCATACTGTCATTATAACTAGTGATTATATTAAAAATATGCTACAACTAAAAGTTAATTTTAATTATTGCTAGTAGTTTGTGCAGTTAATTTAGGTGGTCTTTCTGAGTGCAAATGGTCTGATGCAAATACTACCAAGATTGCTAAAATGCTGGTTCTTAAGCTATCTGCAGGAATCAGAAAGTAAATAGTAGTAAAACAGATATTACAAAAATGTGATTCAGCAAAACTAGATGGAATTATATCCTTTAGTAGTAAAAATACCTGTTAACAATTTTCCTGTTGCAAAAGTCTTTTATACCCAAACTACAAAATGTACATTATTCATATGTATTATTCATGAGGTTCTTCCATTAGTTTTGTTTTCAAATTGTACATGGATTTATTTATTTGCTTTACTAAATACAGACCATATAGTAAACTGATGTTTAGAGCAACTCTACTGAATATTTTCTGCCTTTAGAACTGTTCTGAAATAGCTCTTTTAAAAACTCCATAAAATATTTTTACCTAATTTATTCCTCATTAAGAACCTAACCCTGAAAACATTCTGATCCTTGTACTTATTAGTGCATTAAGAGTAGCTTAAACTTTTTTTCTAACTTTAATTCTCTTAACATAATTTATATATGTTTATGCACACCAACGCAAGAGATCACAAATATAAAATTGATTTTTAAATCTCTTAGAGACAAAAGGCTTCTTTAACTTACTGTTTCTATGTCAGAACATTAACTGGAAGAACTTTACGTTAAAAAGTGTTGTAGAAGTGTGTTTTTAACATTACAGAAATAATGGGCTAATATATAAAGATTCTAACACCCATCCTGTTCATACACTTGATCACAGAGGAAAGTAAAATGCAGTATGTATCTGTTGATGAGATAAACAAGCCCAGAGTATCGAGGCTGTAACACAGACCAGTCAGCAAAATAGTAAACAGCTGAACTTTGAGTATTCAGTTACAGGAAGAGCATGACCTGAGGCTTTAATTTTTTAATTTTTAATTGTCTTTAAAATAAATTGTTGCCATTAGGTTTAATTACCAGTCAACTCTTACATTTTCAACTAAAAGAAAATAAAATATTTTGGAAGGTTAAGTATTAGAAAGGCTTTAATTTTAAACACATTTCATATTTTCTTTCCCTTCAGTAATTTTCAGAGGTATGCTGACAAGATCTGTTAGTTCCCAGAGGAGCAGGTAAATGCAGCTTCACTGTTTGTGGCAGTCAAGTTAGGTGAAGAGTCTCTGCGTGACAGCAGAAAACTCTGAACACCTGGTCAGTCCAGAATTCAATGCTAGAAAATTACTTTCTAAAGATTATAAGGGGATAATTACTTTTTCAATTCAGACCATTTTCTAAAAACACCAATTAGTGGCTGGTCAGATGAACAGTTAAACTGCCAGAGCAAGGGTAAGGTACAGACTAACTGATTATAACAGGCAGACGGTGGCCAGTAACCCCTGAACCCAAGTTAGCAGGTCCTGGAACAGTTTGTCTGAGTCCTTATTTGCAATGTTACCACTGCAAAAAGACAGGTACGCCAAGATAGACACACTGCCTCTTTATCACGGTGCCTTCTTTCCGCTGCCCTAGGTAGTTGGGCTGAAACATCAAGATATGCGGGGCACCAGTATGCCCAGGTCCCCAATATGGACAAGCTGGGTAGCAGAGCTGGGGCACTTGCCACAGAATATACCTGCTGCTTGGGTACATATGAGTGGGTCTGGGGACAATCAGAAAAATCTAAAAACTGTGGCCTCAATTATATATGAATAGTCACAGGCAGAAAAGGGGGGCTAGAAATGTGTATTTATTATGCTGAAGTTCATAATTTGTGGCAATTAACCCACCTGAAAATTTTTCCACCTTAAGTCTGTTTTTCTGCAAAATGCTTGTACTCCAGAAACTTCAGGTATAAAGATTCTCACGTCCAAAGGTCTCAAGTCTGAAGTTCCTGTGTGAAAGTGGTTCTTGCATGGAACGAGAACAGGTTAATGCAAGAAGTGATAATGTCTTAATACTTCTTTATGTTATCTTTGTTTCTCTTTTTTGGGAACCAGAGCAGAAAGACCTTTCACTCATATCCTCTGTGGCTTATCTCTTCAGAACGGACTTTGAGGCTGAAAGAAGGTGAGCAGCAGAAAGCCCCGACATTGCATAATGCTCACAAACCCTGATCATAAAAAGGGTGTTCTTGACTGACTCTCTCTGTTACCTGACGATGTATGTTATCTCTGCGGGTTTCTTATGCTATTAGCTTAAGGCAGTAGGGATAGGTTACAATCGGCCATGTAAAATATTTACTCTTTCAAAAATACTGTAGCCATGTTCAGAGATTCCTGCTCTATTCTGTTTCCCATGTAGGCATGGGAAGCTTTCCCCAGAGTGTAACGATTTGCTGTGGGCAAATCAGCTGATACTTGTCAGGGTTTCCAAAGTACCAGCTAGGAGGAAGTAATAAAAATGGTAGTAAGAACCACCTTTTTCTAAGACATTAGGGCCTTTAAACTTTTTTTTCAGTTCCAGAGACTATGGCAGATGGGAAGCTTTACCAACTTTTTTTTATTGAGCCTTTCAGTTTTGAGGCAGATTTCTCAGCTCGCTGGAAGAAATGGTGCAGCTGAGCACCCCTGTCGTGAGGTCCCTGCCCGAGGTGCTGGCTGCTACCTGAGAGCCATGCCTGCCAGTGGAGCCCTACCTACCACACTCCGGAGGGCACGGGCCAGCCATCATCTGGAGCTCAAGAAACAGGCTGAAGGCCATGCACTGTGATGAGGTGCTCTCAGGCATGGGACACATGCTTGAGCACAAGGTTTAACAGCTATGCAAGAAGCCATTTACTTTACCACAATAGAATCATAGAATGTTTTGGGTTGGAAGGGACCTTTAGAGGTCATCTAGTCCAACACCCCTGCAGTGAGCAAGGACATCAACTGTATCAGGTTGCTCAGAGCCCCATCCAACCTGGCCTTGAATGTTTCCAGGGATGGGGCCTCCACTACCTCCCTGGGCAACCCATTCCAGTGTTTCACTACCCTCATTGTGAAGAATTTCTTCCTTATATCCAGTCTAAATCTACCCTGTTTTAGTTAAAACCATTACCCCTTGCCCTGTCACAGCTGGCCCTGCTAAGAAGATTGTCCCTGTTTTTCCACAGCCTTCTCTTCTGCAGGCTCAACAACCCCAACTCTCTCAGCCTGTCCTCATGGGAGAGGTGCTCCAGCCCTCGGATCATTTTAGTAGCCCTCCTCTGGACCTGCTCCAACTGTTCCATGTCCTTCTTGTGCTGAGGGCTCCAGAGCTGGATGCAGTACTCCAGGTGAGGTCTCACCAGAGCAGAGCAGAGGGGCAGAATCACCTCCCTCGACCTGCTGGCCACGCTACTTCTGATGCAGCCCAGGGTACGGTTGGCCTTCTGGGCTGCCAGCGCACACTGCTGGCTCATGTCCAGCTTTTCATAGCGTAAAATGCCGATTGTCACCATAAAATGACAGCAGGTTGCCTTTACTCTTGGGAAGAGACAAAGAAATTTACACTAGGTGTAAGGATGGGAGAGATGTCCTGAGGTCCCTTCCAGCCTGAATTATTCAATGATCCTCTAATCCTGAATTTCCCATTTTAGAGAAGTCTAGAATTCTTTCCCCATTCTGAATTTTAATTGCTCTCTATTTAATGTTTTGGAAACACTAATTCATTTATCCTAATATTTTTTCCTTTAAAGTCAGTAAATATTACCCACATTGCAGACTTTTATTTGCACACAGCAAAGCAATGTCTAGCAGACAACAGATTGTGTTTCCATTTATGTTTTCCTTATCCCATGGACTGAAGGTAGGCACTTGGATGAGTCCGCCATCCTTCACAGTAGTTTTGTGTTCCTCTTCCAGGAAAGCATAGGGGAAAACAAAATTTGTTCATACGTCCATTGCACGACACAACTTTTATTCCTTAGCACACAGGGTCCCATCTTGGAAATATGCATAACCTAACTCAGGAAATTAAGTGTATGTTTACGTGTTTGCAGGATCAATTCAGAGTAAGCCCTGGAGCAAGCAAAAAGTCAAATTTATTTCACATTTAGCTCTAGCTCAGTGATCAACACCGATCCACTTGAAAAATCTGTCCAGAAGAGTTCAGAGCAGTAGTTTCCCATGTAAAAGATGGTCATGGAAATTTCTGGATTTGTGTGGGTTTCTCCCTGCAGTTATACATTTTGGAAGACAGAATTTTCTTGATGTTTAATTTGCGGAAATGAGATGAGGGACGTCCTTCTTTTTTAACCCCAAGACTAGGCACGCCCAAGGCGATGCCGGCAGTAAGCGGAGGGTCGGCGGTCGAGCCGGCCGCTCTGACAACTGAGGGTCT
>NW_009258651.1:1444904-1445215 GCF_000687185.1 Egretta garzetta
GGAGCCGCTCCAGGCGCAGCTCCCCGCGTCGGGCGCTGACCGAGGAAATCCGCAAAAAGGAGCGATTAGGCTTCGGGCCGCGGTGGCTCCGCTTACGGCTTAGAGGAGGCCCCAGCCAAATCGGAAGCAGTGGGGGGCATCCTCCTGCTGGGGGGAACCGGCCTTCGGTGGGGTGTGCAGGGCTTCGTCCGGGCTAAGGCTTGCTGAAGTGCATGTTTTTCATGTTCTAGCTGAAACCAAATGCTGTCTTCTTAAAATATTTATGTAAATAGGTAGCCAGGCAAAGAGAGACCTCCTTGGTGTCCTCAGTG
>NW_009258651.1:1445231-1461989 GCF_000687185.1 Egretta garzetta
ACGAGGTGAATGCAGCCCTATTAGACACAGGATTTGTGAAGACAGGCAGTGGAACCCAGGCTTCTTGGTTTCTTTAATTCTAGTTTTTTAAAACTGCTTGAATTGAAATGGCAAAATTATATGAAGAATGTTGCACATAGAGAATAGCTGTGGTTGATATAAGGACACAGGGAAGGAAGGAAGGAAGATTTGAAGTTAGAAGAGATACCTTTCATTAGAATGACTATATAATAAAAAATGGCAAACTTTAGAATTACCTTAAATCTGAATTATCTGAGAATGTAAAGCTACCATTCCGAAAGTAATACAGTTACTTGTTATGATCATTTAGTTTTAATGATAATTAAGACCATTTTCATGACAGTTGGTATAAATACCTAACAAAATCTAATTCTATGAAATTGTGCCATTTAATATTGTTTATAGGTGAACCCTAGTTTTTATGACTAATCATAGCTTATTTTTAATTTTGAAAGCAGCAATTAAAAACTAAAATGAAATTGGAGCTCTTCTGAACTTGTAAACTTTATTACTATTTATAATTTACATTTTAAAAGACATAAAGTCACTGGGATAATATTTGGCATGTTAAATGTTTCACAGAAAAATGATGCAAAATGTGCATCTGGCTCCTGAGGCTGATGAAGATGATCTTTATTCTGGCTACAATGATTATAATCCCACGTTTGACACAGAGGTAAAAATATTTGCTGTTTCCCACCTTTTCCATACATAGGGTTTTAACTTCGAAGTACAAGATAGGAGAGTGTGGGTACAGTAATATGCAAGTGTGCTACTGCTTTGAAGTGCAATTTTCTTATTTAGTAAGAAATACATAGTTTCACCAGGATGTTTTTGAATGGTTAGTTTTTTGATAGTTTTCTATTCCAGCAAAATACTTGTGTACGTCTCATAACAGATCTAATATGCTTTAACAGTTAGAACATAGGAGGTATAAAAACCTGGTTATCTGAAGGCCGTATTCACATTCAGACACATTCAATGTGGTGTTTTCCAGACAGTGTGCAGCAGCAAGCTTTCTGACTAAAGAGGTTTATTGGTCAATAGGTCATTGATCTCTTCTGTGCTGCAGCTGGTGGTGATAACAGTAGAGTGGAGTCCTGCAGGTCTCTGTGCAATCGGCAGAGCATCTGGGATGACTTATGGTAACCCTGCAGACCACTTTCTGGTAACTGCTGGTGTAGTGGAACTGGAACAACAAGGGGGTCATTTGGTCCAAACTCCCTACCCTGCTCAAAGCAAGGCCAGTGTTGCAAGATTTGGTATCTTGTGTGAAATCCCAATGCCAAGTTCATGGGAGTTGCAGAGTGACCTCAGAGACATGAGGTATCTTAATATATTGGCATGACAGGCATTGATGTTAAAATCTAGAAGTAGTGCTAGTAGTAAGCTTTTTGAGGGAAATAATTTCATGTTATATTTTATCACTTAAGCTCTGCTGCCTCAGTGTGTTTTTATTTTTCAGAGAATAATGAGGTTTTACTTTCTAATCTAAAATAGCAAAAAAGATAGACCAAATAATGTAATCATTATTTATTGTTAGTAAAACCTGTCAGTCAGTTATTTTCAAGTCAAGTATTTTTGGAAGAAGAATTGGTTTTCTACCTATCTGCTTTCAGTAGTCATAAGGTTCTGGAATTGTGGCTTCGGGTGTTACAGTTTTAAAAGGGTTGATATTTTTATTTTATCTTTTCTAGGATTTAGAAAATGATGTAGGTTTTCAACAGGCAGCAAGAACAAGTCATGGTAGAAGACCCCCTGTAAGTACCTTTTCAGAGAGTCATAGAATGTTTTGGGTTGGAAGGGACCTTTAGAGGTCATCTAGTCCAGCACCCCTGCAGTGAGCAAGGACATCAACTGTATCAGGTTGCTCAGAGCCCCATCCAACCTGGCCTTGAATGTTTCCAGGGATGGGGCCTCCACTACCTCCCTGGGCAACCCATTCCAGTGTTTCACTACCCTCATTGTAAAGAATTTCTTCCTTATATCCAGTCTAAATCTACCCTATTTTAGTTTAAAAACATTAGCCCTTGTCCTGTCACAGCTGGCCTTACTAAAAAGATTTTCCCAGCCTTTTCTGTAGGCTCCCTTTAAGTACTGAAAGGCTGCAATCAGGTCTCCCCGCAGCCTTCTCTTCTCCAGGCTGAACAACCCCAGCTGTCTCAGCCTGTCCTCACAGGAGAGGTGCTCCAGCCCTCGGATCCATTTTTGTGGCATTTATACGGTGCAATAGTATAGACCTTCTCTAGAGCCCTAGCTCTAATTTTGGCACTGATACAAACTTCTCTTGGGAATATCTTATCTCTTTTTTTTTTTTTTTTTTTTTTTTTTTTTAAACTAATAGCATGAAGATACAGACTTCAGTTATTTATATGAAAAATAAGTAAAAAATTAGCAGACCACGAGTTCCATTAAGTTCCAGAGATAAGCTAGAACAAACAAGGAATTTCAGTTGGAAATGTTTGGAATGGATGGGGCTCTGAGCAGCCTGATCTAGTTAGTGGTGTCCCTGCTCACTGCAGGGGGGTTGGACTAGATGACCTCTAGGGGTCCCTTCCAACCCAAAACATTCTATGATTCTATGTTTATCCTTGTTTGATAAAACGAGATAAAACCTTATTAAAGAGCAAAATTATGTATTCTGAAAGGACTTTGTTTAGTGTTCTATCCATAGAATTACTGGCTCTGACATATGATTACAAGGTTGCGATACATACTTGACAGTGGGGTGGATTTAGAAAACCATGTGTTATTGCTCTGATCATTTTTTCCTCCATATTATTGTAATTTACATTAATTTTCTTACTTTCATTTAGCTGCGACTTAATCTTATATCAATTTTCAAAACTAAATATCAGGTTGACACCTGCACTTCAGAAGTACATACTATGTGTCTAAAGAAGAGCTGGAACTGTCTGATTAATGTTATTTCGTTGCCAGAGTAACCTGGTTCTACAATAAGAATTCTTTCTATAACAGTTGAAGTATTATTTCTATGAATTCACTGTAGAAACTATATAGGAAGACAAATAATTAACACATATGGTTGTTAATTGGTGGTTTTGTTGGGTGGGGTTTTTTTTCCACCCAGCTGACAGCCAAAATTCCTGGTACATCATCCTCAAGACCTTTAGCTACTGGATTTGGGGTAGGTTTTTGTTCTGTTGTATTCTTAATGAAAATGAGGTATTTACTGAAAAATAAACTTACCATTTACTCCCTTGCACAAAGTGAGCTCTCTTTATCTGAGTATTTCCTTCCAGTAAACTACATGTATTCATTAATCTTAATTAATTCACAGCTCTGCACTTGGTCAAGGCATGGTTACTGATTTTTTTTTTTTCTTTTCTTTCTTTTTCTCCCAAACCAAACTGCAAATAAACTTCTGTACTGCATAAGGCAGTAGATTCCAAGGTATTAACCTGATTTTCTTGCAGGTGGGAGTGGATGGGTAGTTATTTAGGCTTGGGAAAGTTTTCTGAAAGTTAAAGTGAAACTCCGTCTTAAAAAGTACGGGCTTTCGAGTCACCTCCAGTTTAGTCAGAAAAAGCTGGTTATATTCTTTGGTATACTTAGCCCACTGTAACTCTTAAATAAGTAACACTTCAACCTGTTTTGCTATGGAAATGGAAGTTATGTGCTACTGATATATCCACTGTCCCCTTATTCCAATAAATTTTCAATCTATTAGCCTGTCTCAGTCACATTTGAAAAGACAGTGCTCATAGATATAAAATGACTCTAAGTTTTATGATAAATCGAGAGGGGAGATCACATTGCTTCAGATCTCTTATGCATATTAGCTGTGTAACAATTTCAAGAACACCTAAATTCTATGCTAAGTCATTGAAATACAACCTTTACTCTCAACCTTCTGTTACTTGCTCTGGATATGTTCCTTTTGAGACTGCTTTTTCTTAGCAGTTGTATTTGCAGATGTTTAGTGTAGTACCACGCTGTGAGGGGAAAAGCTGTTCTTTTAAAGGAGTGCACAAAAAGGCACTTCCTAAGGATAATAAAGACTGAGGTGTTTACCTGCATCAGTAGAGGTAGAAACCTCCAAAGCATTATCCAGTCCACAGTGCTACCTGTTTCACTCTGCAGATTTGCTTCTCCTACACTACAGTCCTTGTTAATGTAGGTTCAGCCTTAGCAGAAAAAAAATGAAAACCAGTCATGGTGTGAGATGGATAGTAGGTAAAATAGTAAAACATAGTCAGCTGGGTGGAAATCAGGGGAATACTTTTTCATGGCCTGAAATCCTTTATTTTTGTCTGTTTGTATTGTATATTTGTAGCAATGTTTAGCACTTACTATTAAATATTTCACATGTATTTCTTTAGATTTTTAACACTACTACAGAAGGACAGTATGCGACATGTCAGCTAATGGAAAAGATATCCATTGGCAGTTTCAAAGTATATCTGTATTTATTATAAAATAAATCCTCATGAAAGTGTACTTAAAACCAGACCCATGTTAATCTCTTATCAGCTGTACTCAGAATCTTACTGAAGTATTTTGTGCAAATTACTTGTTCAATTTAAAAGTAGTAATTTCAATAGTGTAATAATGGAAAGTACTGCTGTCTCAGCTAAATTTCTAAGTAATTTGTCTGTTGGAAATACCCAAATACATAAAAAACAGACTGTCTCAGCTAAATTTCTAAGTAATTTTTTTAAAAGGTCTGTTGGAAATACCCAAATACATAAAAAACAGTATTGTGAATTTGTGCTGACTGAAGTGTTTAACATCTTTAAGTCTGCCAGGCACTAGCAGTATAGTGCATATTCATAATGTAAATGGGAATTTTGCTATGAGCTTGTGTGTGTTAGATCAACTCTTAAAACTCAGTGTTGAGAAGACTGTACATAGCCTTTACAGTCTTCTAATGCTTTGTAAATGCTAGTTTCAAACAGTTTACTTATTTTTGTAGTCAAAGGCAACTTTAACTTCATCTATGGGAAGACCAATGACAGGAGCTATACAGGTAAAAGTTTCAATATTTGCATTTTATATTTATTTGGAACACTGTAGTTTTCTAGTAAGTGTTTGGGTTTGATACAAGTATTTAAAAGCTCATCAAAATAATACAAATTTTTACACTGTCTTAATTTGTCCTGTTTTGAAAATACTACTGTCAGCCTGAGGGTTGTGATGACTATTTTATCTAAGCACAGGATTGGAAGCAATACCAGTGTAGGGCTTTTTAACACTTATTGACATGCAATGAATAATTTCCCATTGAAATAGGAGAGAGGTAGATTCTGGTTTTCATGTTTTTCTTATGTACTTATACTCTAAAAAGGATCCACTGCAATTTACCAATGACTCTCCCACCACCCCCCTTCAGTATATTGACCTATTGTTAAATATATCTGTAGCCACTATATCCTTTTGTGTCAGCCCAGGTGGGAAACGGGAATTATCAGGGAGCATCAAGAATAGGGCTACTCCCTAAGGGAAGGCAAGCCAGGAGTCTAGAGGGAAATTGCATGGCCAGCAGTGCAGGAGCCTCACCAGCCAGGACCCAGTGCCGCAATACTTGAGCAAGGCAAGTAAGAGCCACCCAGAAAAGGTGGCCATGTCCAACCAAAAGTTCAGAACATAAGGCAGTATCATGGTTATGAGGCAGGTCCAAGGTCAAGACAGGAAGTCAATGCGTGGGCCAGGGTTAGGACCAGTGATCACTGGCTGTGACAAGGCAAAGCTAAGATCAATCCAGGGAGTCAGCCCACAGGTTGAAATCTGGATCGAGGGACTCTGTGGCCAGGCATAGCTGTGGCTGATGTGGAAACCAGTAGTCTTCCAACAAAGCTCCAGCAGGGGCTGAGGGACCAGGGTTGAGCTTAAATAAAGCTCTTGGATCCATGGGTAGGGTGTGTGGCTGGAGACCCCAGGTGAGTCTGGTCAGGGCTATTCAGGTTTATTAGTGCATTCGGTGTCCTGACAGGAAAGTTTAATAAGCTCATATGGGGTGGGGTGAGACATTCCTGTGTTGGGATGCATTGTCTGATAATAAGTTACAAATACAAAAAAATTCTAGTTTATTTGTGCAACAAGCTAGAGTACATTACGGATCTCAAGACCAACAATTATTGAGAATTTTTTAAAAATAAAAGATGTTTGAAATTAAGTATTCTGAATACATATAAAATTTACACAAAGTAGTAGGTGTTCCTTTGTGTCAGTTACAGTTTCCCAATAGTGTTTGCTCCTCTACTATGTAGGCAGTAAGGATGTACAATATTTGAGAAATAAAAACATTTTAAAAAATACTCAGTTTACTGAGGTGGTAACAACTGATTTTTGTATTTAAAGCTTTTATAATACGTAACTGATATCCATACTGTCCACAGTCTTATTTTTTAGGAACATTATTTTAATATGTCTTTCTTTTTATTTAAGGATGGGGTTGCCCGACCAATGACAGCAGTGCATGCTGCAGGTTACACTAAGGCAGCTATGAGAGGTATGGTTTGTAGAAATTACTGGCTGCCAGAGGGAGATGTTAGTTTACAATTCTCAGTACTCTGTTGATTTTGCAGGTTCTTCATTTGATCCTCTTGGCCAAGCAAGGGGTCCTGCTCCACCTCTGGAAATGAAAAATTCAGACAGGTTTGTTCAGTTTTGCATTAAATTATTTCAGAGCATTAACAGCAACAAAAAACCAGCCATGGGTAGAGATTAAAAACATCCAGGAAGTTAGAAAACCTTGAGGGGCTGAACTCTTAACTTTGCGAAATAATGCCACAAGCATTTATGCATGTGGTTAGCTGACTTACCAGAGCAGTTGCACTGAGTTTCAGGACCATCTGCTTTCAGTGATTTCTGGTTCTGACTGTAGACCTTAGCTCAGCAGCATGGACGTAGCTGTTGCCACACAAATACTGTGATACTTACATAGAATTGTGGAGGATTGTGGAAGAGGGTGCAAGGAACGCCATGATCCATGCAGCTTGCTGGGAAGAACTTGGGGGAATTTGCCTGCTGTTTCTCTCTGTTCATTCTGACCTTACCACTTGAGGTGAAACTGAGGTTGTAGAAGTTTTGCAGGCTGCTGTGAATGTTGGGGAGTTCACTCAGAACAAGTCATTGGGCTTTTGAATATGAAAGGTGTATTCCTCAAATGTAGCTATATAGGAATAGGGAATTCTTCTGAAATGTTTTGATTATTTAACTGAAAAAAAAAGTCTAGATAAATAACAACTTTTTATTAAAATCTGCATTGGCAAGCTATACTTTCAAGTTATCTATGCAAAGGTTCAATTAATTGCTCTTAATACAATATTTCATTTCACTAGGTATTTGATTTGAAAGTTTTACCAGCCCATCTGTTTGTTCTGTCATTACTTCTCCTGAACCTGCTTTAGCAGGGGGGTTGGACTAGAAGATCTCCGAAGGTCCCTTCCAACCCCTGCCATTCTGTGATTCTGTGAACAAATTGGGTCCATGAAATTTGCATGTCTGTCTTGTCTCTCTGTTTTCTTGGGTGTCTGTTCTCAAATTAAAAGTGTGAATGTGTTATCTTTGGAGGATCTTCTCTGGGCATAGTTTCACATATTTTCTTTGATGGGAAAACCAGATAGTTGTGACATGTGATACACAACTGTCGTGTTTTATTGAAAATATCCTGTGTAACAGCTTAGTGTTTGCAGTTATGTTACTAGTGTTAATCCTTGTATTGTTATTTTTATTTTAGTTCAGAAGAGAAGATTAGGCAGTTGGAAAAAAAAGTGAATGAACTGGTTGAAGAAAGCTGCATTGCCAACAGCTGTGGAGACTTGAAATTGGTAATTTTTTTGGATTTGACTTCACTTGCTCTTATGCGAAGAACAATTTGTGTCAGTAGATGTTTCAAACTGACTTGGCCTCAAACATTTCAAGTTATTAAAATCATCTTATTTCTAACTTTGTTATGACTCTTCCAATCCTTGTATTGTCAAAAAAAAAAAAAGGTAGGAGCTGTATTTCTTGTGTATATATTTAAGATTTTGGTGTTACAAAAACTCCCTCATATCTCCATTGGCCTCTTCAAATGGGTCTGATCAATTAGTCATACTGGGCACTTTTTCCCAGTCTAACCTATGGAATTTATGGGAATGGGTGACCCTTCTTCAATTACAAGCCTGGTATTGGCATCTTTGCAGCATTTGATCCTCAGATGTGTAAGGATCTTGTCTGAGTGACATTCCGTTTCCTTGATGTTGCTTGAGCTTTTTGGATAATGTAATTCTCATTCAGGACTGGTGCTCAACACCAGGATCAATCTCACTTAAGCCACCTCCACAGTACCCTTCTATGTCAGGAGCTGTTTAGTGCTTTTGTTGCACCACAAGGGGTCAGCATCAAGATCAACTCTTTTGTCTTCTTTCTGTCACACGAGGGGACCTTCCAAGCTAAGCAAACCCTAAAGTGCAAACACCAGTATCCTTCATAGGACAGTGGCAATAAAGCACATTAACCTTGGGTTCCACTTGATCAAAATAGCCTCTAACTCTTCCTTCTTAGGACCAGGATTACGTTTTGTTCCATGTACTTTGGACTGGCCAGCTCCAGCTCCCAAACTACTAGAGGCAGAGCAGGCTCAACTGTTAGAATTAATGAGATACATTGGTTTCTTAGGAATGTAGACTTCCTTTGTGATCATCCATTGCCCTCTCAAGTTGATGGCATCTGATCCATAAGGGGAAAAAAATTAAATAGAGCTATGAGAGATGATGTTCCTTGCTTAGTCATCCAAGCTGCAAAATTTTTTAGTCTTGGAGTGTATCCTGAGGAGGTATTGTTAGAGTACAAGAATGTGTAAAGCATATTTCCTGAGCTGCTTAATACTGTCTGATGCAGATCCTAGGCTAGATGGCCTTCGGTTTGGTCAAATTCTCATGTTTTGGAGACTAAGAGCTCCAAAATTCATTACAAAGATTGCAAATGGTCTGTGATTGGGAAAATGGCATTGTTTGTCCACTGTACGCAATGTCTATATTTGTGAATCAATCAATAGGTTTGTAAATTGTTAGCATGGTTACTGGCACGGTTCTGGCCCAGGCTAACCAGCATTTTTCTAAACAGTTCCTAGATATAGTTGAAGGTTACTATGGATAAGGAACCATTTCCAATAGGCAGTTTGAATATATTTGATCTGTTGTAGAGGGTAGTAGTACAGTGTGTTGTCAGTTAGTAGTAGCTAAAGAACAGGCTCTAGCCCATTTGATTTACATCTAGTATAGATGTAATTAGTGAGTTCAAGCTGTTTGGACAAGTCAGCACTTTTAATAAATGTTGTCTTTTTGTCTGACACAAAGAAATATTTTTCTGTCTGCACTCAGATTCAGACAATTTCAAATATCTCTTTAGGTCTTGTGAAACATGGTGGGTACAGCATCATTTAATCTTACCTTAATTGTTTTAATGTAAGGGTAGTCTTAACTGCAGTTTGGCTCTGTTAAGAAGTATGCAGTCCATCTTTTGATAGATCATCTTTGTTCAGAAGTCTTTGTCTTTGCATTGACGTCTAGAATTGATTCAGCTCTTGGGAGCCATGCTGGACCCAGTGGCAGTGAGGGTTTTCTTACCTTGAAGGGACTTCATATTGTCTGGTGCTCTTCACACACAATAAGGGCCTCCTTAGCTATTTTATGCAAGGTGATATTGTGTGCCTATGTGATACTTCTTATCAGACTACATATGTTATCCTTACAATTGTATCTATATTTCACAGATTTCTTAAGTAGTAATCTTTATTTGCACATTTCAGGCCTCCTGTAAGTGAGATATTCCATGTTACAGTGGCAGGATCTGCCCTTTGTGGAGAAATATCCAGCATTTCACTAAGAAGCATATTGGGTTTGAGGCTTTCTCCTCTCTTTAAGACAGCAGTTTTCCTTTGGAACTAGTACAGCAAGAATGTACTTTTGACAATGATTTTATGTGTCATGTAGTGTGAATATTTTCAGATACAGAATAAGACATTTGCCCTATCAGACTATGACAGGAAGATTTCAGTTGTCTTGAGGACTGTCTTTCAGGATGGGTAACATCCCCTATCTTTTTGCTTACTACAAAGAAGCATTGTATCTATTGCTGTTGAGAAAAAAGCTGTCCCAGCTCTCTGAATGCGTTCTTGTTTCTCTGGTCAAAAGGCCTGGTAGGGCCTTTCTTCAGTGTTTGAAGCAATTCCAGTGAACCTGATCAAATTAAGACAAGATCAAACATTGACCATCTTGATTGTGGTAGGTGTGCCTAGACAGTTCGGATATCAGGATGATACTATACTGTACTTCCAATGGTTTTTGGATTATCTGTTGAGCTGATAGCTCCTTTGGGGAGAGGGATTTCACTTAGCATGTCTTCATGTAGCAGTCCACAGTGTTGAGAGTTTACTTTCTTGTGGGGTTAACATTTATGTGCACTTTCTATCATTAATACCAGTAGAATAATCTTCTAGGGTTGTGATTATGGCATATATATGTGTGTGACTATACTTCTCTAAAATTATACAGCTAAGCAGGCTTCAACTAACTGTATGTCTGCTTATTACTGATTAACACCTTTCTGTGGGTTGTATTGCTATTGCTACTTTTCAGGCATTGGGTACAGTCTGTGTGTCTAGAGAAAATGGACATGAGTATATTCTTTTCATACTTTTTTTGAACTGATTTTTGCCATCTTGGGTTAATAAGATTCAAGGCATTGCTAAATCCTAGTATTTTTTTTAAGGCTCTGGAAAAAGCAAAAGAGGCTGGAAGAAAGGAAAGAGTATTGGTGAGACAACGTGAACAAATTGCTACTCCAGAAAACATCAACTTAGACCTCACTTACTCAGTAAGTGCTTAGAAATCTTCAGTGAGTGAAAGGTGTTGGTAGCACACCTAAAGAGACATTGCTGAGTGTGTGTACTGTAATGCTCCTAGCAGTGTACCACATCAGATATGGTCTACATTTGGGAGCAGGGGAAGTTTATGAAGATGAAGTGAATTACTTCTTGAAGTTAAAACTTAACATTGGACTGCAAAGATCCATTTACATCTTCGAGTCTGTTCCCTTGCAGTCTCAAGTACCAGAGAAACCACATAATCAACATTAAGTGAAGAAGGATGCCCATGAGCGTCTTTGCCAGCTACCTACTCACATACAAAGCATGCATATAAAAATATAACAGATATAAACCTTGTACTTCAAAAATAGCCTAGAAAATGTAACATGCCTAGAGAAGAAAACAGGAGAGTTCAGATGCTGCCTTTAACTTGAACCGTAAAGTGTCAGATAATGATTACATGAAATAGGATATATTAATATTCCTAAATCCTGAATCTGAAAGCAGGTATCTAGATTTACATTCTGGATTTCAAATTAATAGTAGACTTTTTTTTTTTTTTAAAAAGGATACAACATACATAAAAATACTTAGGGGGAATTTAGAGTTATACTCCAGATAGTGCTGTAGAGAAAATTATTAGCAATGAATGCATTGAGTTAAGCAGACCTAGGAATTTACTTCATAGTGAAGGTCAGACTAAAGCTGGGGAGAAATGTGGAGGTATTTTACCTGATGCCAACAGAACTTCTGTTTTGAAACAGCAGTTTGGAAAAATTCTCTCTTCATAAACTGAGTGACCATAGGTAGCAAGACAGTTTTCCACACGTTGGGGGTAATGAATTACGCGCAGTTTCTGAGAATTGTCTTGTATTAATGTGTTTTAATACCCTTGGAGTATAACATGGTGTTTACGTAGGTCTAAGGCCCACTTAGCATGACTTTTAATGGTAGTTATTTAAGTACAAAAATAAAATAATTACCTAGAATAAGTAGATTTGAAACTTATTTTCTCTATGTCAATGTACAAGAATAAAGGAGCATTAAAGATGGGAAGCTTAAAACTGTAAAAGCAGTACTTCCAAGGTAAATGAATGCAAAATTATCTATTATGAATTCAAGTTTATTACTATTGAGAGAACAATATTATTTTCTTGCCTATAATTCCATTTTTCTACAGGTTCTTTTCAATCTGGCCAGTCAGTATGCTGCTAATGAAATGTATGCTGAAGCACTGAATACTTACCAAGTTATAGTGAAGAATAAGATGTTCAGCAATGGAGGTAGGCTACATTCCAAAGTGGATTAAAATTGGTAGTCAGGCATTCAAAATAAGGACTTTATCTGGGTGGTGTTGACTTGCAGAGATCTCAGCCCTCATGTCAGTCAGTCAGAGTGGATGACAGATACTCATAATCTCTGACTTGGTATAACTTAATGCGGTTTGGCTCTCCAGCTCATTAAGTCTTTTCTTTCCATAGGCTAAGCTAAACATAAAGCCAAATATACAATTTTCTCATGCAGCACGCACTATATTGTCTGCTTTAATACTATTTTTTTCTCTTTTGTCTCAGCTTTTCTCTTCTGAAAACTTCTTTTAGTATTTTGCACATCTTTGAGACTCTACAGTGCGCTTTTCTCAAGATGCTTATTTGCAGCTGTCTTCCTGGAGAGCACTGTAAATAATTTCTACCTCATCCCTCAATTCACAATCAAAATTAGAATATATCTTACAGTGATAGTTCTATTCTAGGTTTCATTACTACTTCATCTACTTCTGAGTGAAACTTCACAGAAGGCTGTTCCATGCAGTGCTGCTTTAAAGGCCACCGGTACCTATAATGAAGATACATTTATTAAGAAATTGCTCTACTCTGTCACTTTGAAACAACTGAAAAATGCTGTGACCATGCTTTAAAAGGCTGTAACTCATTGACTTCTTTTGATAGGTAGACTGAAGGTGAATATGGGAAATATATATTTAAAGCAACGTAACTATTCCAAAGCTATCAAATTCTACCGTATGGCTTTAGACCAGATTCCTAGTGTCCACAAAGAGATGAGGTGAGTTTCTACTAGTAGGCATGGTTCTGAAATACAAGTTTTGGATACAGTATGATTTTATAGATAAAAATATAACCTAATCCTGCCTGATTTCTTTACTTAGAATTAAAATAATGCAAAATATCGGAGTTGCATTTATTAAAACTGGCCAATATAGTGATGCCATTTCTTCATTTGAACATATAATGAGCATGTCCCCAAACCTGAAGGCAGGCTTCAACTTGATCCTATGTTATTTTGCTATTGGAAACGGTGAGCAGATGAAAAAAGCCTTCCAAAAACTGATTGCTGTTCCCTTGGAGGTGGATTATGACGACAAATACATTTCACCAAATGTAAGTTTGAACGAAATAAACTGTGTCTTTATATGGTAAATCAGGAGAAAGGGGGAGAGACATTGAATGCTTGGACTATACTGAATATGTAAACCCATGTGTATTTATGTATCTAAAATAACTTTTTTTTTTTTACCAGCATTAACTTAGTGTGGCGGTTCTGCTCAGAAGTGTAAAATAATGTTGAGAACATTGAAATCCTTTTTTCCTCAAAAGATGTGATGTTTATAAAATCCACACCACACAATTGCCTTCATAACAATTTTGTTGAAATTCATCTGGGCTAACTTACATAGCTCACTTACTGCTTTGCCTCCTTTATTTATATACAATTTTAGTAAAATATTTATAAGCTAAAATAAAGGGAGCAAAGCAATGAGTGAGTTACTGCAGGTTATCTCAAATGAGTGCTAATAAAACCTGTAATACTGTAGTGTTATTTTACAGAAGAAAATTTTAGTGAAGTTTACAGATGCTTATTTCAGTTTATTAGACTTTGTTGGAAAGTTGCCTTCCTTTGTACAATGAAATCAACATCTCGTGACGTTGAAGACCGCAAAAAGTAATTAAAAAGTTTAGGGTCCCTCTTAGAAAGGTCCTCTATAGAAAGATCAAGGCAAGCCCTTTATATTCTCTTAGCAATCTTTTTCTCAGTGATGCAAAGCTTCCATTTTCAGTCCTAAAGATCAAACATATAATTAGTCTTCTAACTATTTGCAACTTACAAGTAGCTGTTGTTTCCTGTTGTCCTAGCGTAAGCAAATAAAATTTAATATAAGAAGCATATATATTTATTTGTATTTATTGGTAAATATGTGTATAATTTCTTAAATATCTTTTTATATATAATTCTCATATTAGCAATTACATAACAGTAAGGGTCATTAAACACTTGAGTTAACTGAAGACTGTGTAAGATCATTCATTGGAAGAAAAGCTTGAGACTGTAGAAGTTCTTTCTAAGGATAGGCAAGCTACAGTTTTAACAGACATTCCAAGTTCTGTGTTTTGTTAGGAGGAGGTCAGAGAAAAGATCAAAGTTTCCATGATCTATCCCCAGTACATGAGGAAGGGATGGCTAACGAAATCTGCATTAGTTCTTTTAGAACTAACAGAGATGTGTGATAGAAACCACAAGATGATCATGTGAGTTATTGTAACGAGCGGGTAGTACAAGACCTCATCTGCTGAATACCCCTGCAGTTCGGCAAATGCTTAAGCATGCCTTTATTTTTAAGCATGTGAGTATTCTCACTGTGATTTCAGCCTTCCCAGTCCGATACACATGATATTAGGGCTGTTAATAGGTATAGTTAATGTGATCTATGACCACAAGTGTGAGCAGAAAAACAGGATTCAAGTGCTGAATTTCAGGTTTTGTGGTTAGAAAACTACTTTAAACTGAAGCTAGCTTTTTGAAATGTTAAAAGTAAATAACTGACATTATAGACTATGTAACTTGCATCAGTTTACGTTTGCCGTCATATTGTCTATAAAATAATTAAAATGCATGTATACTGGCGTAATTTGCAGTTGTTTTGTCTCCCTCCAGGATGATCCACATACAAATCTACTGATTGAAGCCATTAAAAATGACAGCTTAAGACAAATAGAACGTGAGAGGTAATGGTGGAGTCTATTCTTTCTTGACTGTGATGTCATGGATTTTAGCTCCTGAAAGTATTATCAGCCTTCTCACTTGTCCACAGCTCTTGCTATAAAAGCGTCTTCATAATTCTTAGGAAAGAACACGCTTGGAAGAACCAGTTGGATCACTCAGTTTAGTGTACTGCACTCAAATAGAATATCAACCCCAAATGCTATAGGTTACAGTGCTTAAAATTTGCAGCATTGTTTGTTTTTTGGTTTTTGGTTGTTTTTTTTTTTTTTTAAAATACAACAGTGTGCAGTGAAAGGAAAAGAGAAAAAACAGAGAGCTTTATCAAGATATAGGGCAGTAGTAGTAGCAGGTGACTGGTTGGATTGACTTCTAAGATTGTCCTGAGTGCAGGAAGATTTGGTTATTTTTTGTACACGTTTTTGAAATGGTGACATGTTTGTGTGTTGATTTTTGTGTGGTGTGATTCTTGTTTTGGGGTTGTTTTTTTTTTTGTTAGGAAATCTATGGCAGAGGAATACATCATGACAGCTGCTAAACTCATTGCACCAGTAATTGAGACATCTTTTGCAGTGGGCTATGACTGGTAAGAGTCAAGTGGGGCTTTTTCTTTTCTAAACTAATACGCCAGTCTCTCATGATGGTTATGAAACCAGATTCACAAGTATAAACAAATGGGAAACATAGTTTGTTTGCTCATCTCAAACATAGTGTCCAGGCTATTTTCAGTTTGCTTCCATAATGCTTTGGAGAAGAACAAAAGAAAGCATTAGGGTCTATTCTGTATTAAAAATTAATCGTATCATTGAAACTCAACTGTTAATTATACATTTTGAACTGTTCTGTATTAGCACAAAACCAATTTCTTAAAGTTCAATTCAATTTGAAAATTCAAGAACTTTTAAAAGTCTCAATAGACAAATGTTATACAGAAGGCAATGATAGCTGCTCTTTACTGTATGTTTGAAGATAGCATAATGAAGACGTGGGGTGCCTAAGAAGTTTTCATTACTCCATAGAGTCATTATATAAAACACTGGAATCTAAATATTACTAGAAAGGTTTATTTGCATTTCATTTATAAACTTCATGTTTATAAATGTAAACTTAATTACTGTTTCTTAAACATTTATACAAGAGTATACAGCGATAGGCTGCTGATACAGTTTACCGCTTTGATTTTTGTATCCACCTTATTTTTCAATTTATAGCTTTGCTTTTGCTTTCTGTGGTATTTCCTGCAGCAGAATACTCTAAAACAAAATAAAATAGACACAGTTCCTATAAAGACAGTTTAAAAATGATTAGTATAACTTTTCAAGATTTATTTTCAAGATGTATTTTTAACTAGTTTTTAGTTTTCTATTGTAAGGATGGACTTCGATATTTTTAGTATTTTTGATAACTTTATTGGAAAATAACATGTACACAAATGAATGTTGTGTATCTGTAGCCACAACATTGCTAACAGGTATGTTCAATGTTTGGGAAGTGAAGGAAGTTCAATGGGAAAAGACAACTTTCCTTTAACTGTGTTTTTTGGCTAGTTGGGATTATTTTCAAGTTTTGGAGGTCCTGTAATTATAATTTACTAGTAAAGCTGTTTATACTAACATGAAATAATCTCTCACACAGACATGTTTAGTCTGCTAGAGTCCACAAGGTGGTGTTTGATGGTTTAATAATCATTATAACCTTATTATTTCCCTACTTTTGCCATTCTGACTTACTAGAACTTCAACAGTATGTCTTAATGAAAATTAGCTTGCTGCTTTGTAACTTGTTAGTATGAATAAGTCAGATTTGTTTGCTATGTATCTTGTGGTTTTGTTCAAGAAATCTGGAAAATGTTGTCAGATATTCAGTTTCCTTAGTGCTAGCCCCATAATACTTGTCAAGAAGTA
>NW_009258651.1:1462001-1498109 GCF_000687185.1 Egretta garzetta
ATATCTGTTCTGGCTAACTAAACAAATTCTGATGAGATGAGTGGGATTGGTTTGTGTGTATTGGGACAGATTTACTCTCTATTCTTCTAGGCTGAGGTGTTGAAGCCCAGTGAAGAAGTTTAACCAGCAGTTGAGCATGGTTTTCCAAATACTACACCTGGTTATGAGCCCTTTGAGTATTAAATGTGCTTTTAATGAGGTTAATTTTATTTACAGAAATAAAGTGGGGACAAATAATCATTGGATTTCATAACTTCTTACTTAAAATGTGACATAATCTTGGGACTGTTCTGTCATATTCCATAAGGAACAGTTGGATAGTTAGACCTCATTGCATTTTATGGTTAGAAGATACTAACAGTAGCAGTTGAAAACTGGTTTTTGACCTTTCTTTTATTACATATGTCTTTGCAGAAATTGCTGGTTTTTTCAATATAATTTTTCCTCCAAGATCAAAAGGCATTTGTATAATTTGTATAGAGACTGTCCATGTGCCAACCCAGTTACACCAGCAGGCAGTTTGTGAAATTAAACTTTCATTGGCATATTAGCCAACTATTAGAAAAAAAGGAAAAAGGCTTTTCACCACTTCAAAAAAAAAAAAAAAAGGGAAGGGGATTAAAGAAGTATCCCAGAAAGCTGTTCATTTAGTGTGCTTAATTCCAACCAGTTTGAGAGAAAAGTATATGTATACAATAAATAAAGGTCTTGCTTCAAATGGTTAGGCAATTTTAAAGTACATCACATCAAACCCTGGAAGATGGTGTCTGAGAATGAGCACCTGAACTGTCTGCTGTGTTCTGTTCTGCCCTCATTTTGCAGAAGACCCTAAGCCAAAAGTAGCTGGGGGACGATCAGAAGGAGGTTTAAAATTATGACTTTATTATTATGTAGCTCAGGGACACAATTTGCAGTTTCTAGCTTTGTTCTCTAAATTGGTTTATGGGTTTGGTAGTATCTGCAGCAGGAGATCAGGTTTGAAAAATCAGCCGATAGAATGCATCCAAAGAAAATAGTTTGAAAAATTATCTTAGTCAATATCTGTATCACTTACTGATGGAAAATAACATATTTAGGCAGCTGACTAAAAAAAAAAAAAAAGAGGGCAGAGATAGTATTATTAAGGTAGGTTATGGGAATAAAATGGTTTTTCAAATATTTTTGTTCTGAATGCTCTTTGCCTCTGTAAAGAAAGAATAGCTAAGAACAACTCATTTTAGAAAGCTAATTGGCTGCAAAAATATATAATTTAAAGTGGCATTTGCACAGATGCATTTTGTTTATCTTTATGGCGTGCTTTCTGTTGCAGGTGTGTTGAAGTAGTAAAAGCTTCCCACTATGTAGAGTTAGCCAATGACCTGGAAATAAATAAAGCCACTACTTACTTGAGGAAAAATTTAATCAGGTATAGTAACTTTTCACATTACTACTTTTTAATAACGTATTGGCAAAGATACCTATCTTAGCCATAGCATATTTTTCAGCAAGGGAAAGAATGATTTATGCAAACATTATAATTATATTGATGCTTCTCAGTAAAATGATTTTTATAAAAACACTGACAAGAGATGAGCTTTATCTAAATGAAATTTCTGCCACAGAAGTTACAGTGAATGCAGTTAATTTAAAAATTAAGACACCTAAATTTAGTTATCTTCACTGGATGCCCGAGCTGTTGTTACAGTTAATGGAACTGTAGTCAGTATGTCAATGGAGCCTAGAAACCATGTTGCTAATCCACGTGGAGATGTTTTCATGAGTATGAGCTGAATCTTTTTCTCAGTTAGGTTGACTGTAGTACCAAAATATATGCAGATGCTCTTCACATGTATCATTCTTGTTTATGTTATGGTATTCTCACTGTTCTCTTATGTACTACAGCATTCCCTAAAATACTACAATCTGCCCTTGAACTTTAGTGAGCCTTCTTCTCCTTCCACTGAAATACAAATTGGAATTAAATTAAGCATCTGCTCAGGAGCCTGGGTGGTTCTGCAGTTCTGCATCTCTAATAAAAGGTTGCCCCCTCTGGAGGGCACAGAAGGCTAGGATGAATCGCCATTACTGAAAAGATGATATAGCTGTTTAAGCCACAGTGTATATTAGCAAATGAGGAAGATCATAGAAAAGATACTGTATCAGTACTTCCAAGTAAAAGTATAGCTCATTGCTCAAAATTCATTAACTGGCAGAAGTTCAGAACATAGATCTACCAAAATCTTTGTGATTTTTACAGTTTTCATCATGCATATTATTACATGTTCCCTTTTCATTGTTTTGTTATATTTTTAAATATACACATGTGAAGTAACTTTTGGCTCTGTTGAAATTATTTATGTGTGTTTATGTAGGTAAGATCTCTTTCTGCAACTGGCTATCCAATCACTAGTTAGACAAATTTCTGCCAATTAATTTTATGGCGGACTGCCTTTGTGGTAAAAATCACCAATCTCTTACTAATAAGTACAGGAGGCTGTTAACTGTAGCTTTCCTTTTCTATGCATAGAAATTGCCAGTGTAAGTGTATAAATTAATACCACAGCTTACCACATTTAAGTTTTTGGTATTATCTATGTGAACGTGCAGCTTTCTTGTAAAGTTTTATTTGAAGACAAATGCATTTTTTTGCTCTTAATCAAATTTGTATAGGTTGTGGGACAACTTATAGTACCAGCTTTTCGTCAAAATTGTCATGTGATCTTTTCTTTGCTTGTGAAAAAAGGCCTGGTTTGAAATATGAGCAGTTGGAAAACAGCTTAATCTGAACAAAAAGAAGCTCAGATATCTGACAAGATTTGTTCGATTTCTTTCTAACACGCACTGTTTGGTACATTCAATGATAGGAATGCTTGAATAAATAAGAAGGAATATAGCAACCCCCAGGTTTGCATGAGTGGCAGGAAGTATGAGAGCTCATATGCAGCAAAATTACAGCTGAAGCTGAATACCTCTGTCATATTCTAAGGTCCTTCACCTTCCCATAGCTTGGAGGGATGCACACAGGGCCACGTGCTTAACTGTAGCCCACTTTTTCTTCTCATATTTAAGCTCTTCCAGTTTCCTGAGCAGCTCTTGCTCCTCGTGTCTGTCCTGTCCTCCTTCTCTGTAGATATAGCAAGAGGGTTATCCGTTGTTACACTGCATGTCTGACTGAAAGCTTTACTGAGATCAGGAAGCAGTTTGAGAGTTTGGAAAAATTTGTGCGAATCTAGTAGCTTTATTGATGATAGCTTTTGGAAGGTGAGAGTGTTATAGGTAGGTAAACAGTCATATGATCTCAAGAATTTACTATTTTGATGGTAATTTTTTGTGATTTCCAGTTATTATCCAGTATAGGTTAAAAAAAAAAATCAGTTCTCAGAGGTAAAATGAGACACAGAGATTATTGGTGATGTTTCTGTGGAGTACTCCAGTGGAGGGAGTGGGAAGGGTATTGGAAATTATGAGTAAACGGAGAAGATGCTCTTTTAATTTTGATTAAGTGATAGAAGACCTTTAACCTGCACTGGAACTACTTAATGGTAGAATGGGACTGCAGAATGGTGATTGCAGAGAGTCTTTTTTTTTTTTTTTTTTTTTTTTTTTTTTCAAATAAAACTGCAGCTGCCATTTATATTCATCCCGTCTGTCTGTTGTTCATATACTTACTAACTCGCCACCTGCTCAACACACCTTTGGCTGAAGAACAAAAATGGAAATGTTTTGAAATAGTCAGTTTCAAGGCTGAAAGTTTTATTGTGTTTCAAAAAAGAAGAACTGAAATAGATTTCTGCTGTAACTATAATGGGCTTAACTGTGTGCTCTTCATAATGAATATGTTTTTTGCAAACAGTCCTAGCAAAAAAAAAAAAAAAAAAAAAAAAAAAAAGAAATTCAGGGTGGAAACCACCACAATATCTCTAGATTGTCTTTTCTTCGTAAGGGGTTTTGTGTATTAGATATTTTGAAGGTTTTCTTCATTTCAAAGAAAAACTTTGAAAATTAATTTCAAAACAAAATTCTGCAGGTTAGCCACATGACTCATGTCTGGCAGACCCTGTTTGGGTCCCACAAGCTGCTTTGGAGTTTAGCTTCTGCAAGCAAATAATTTGGCTACATTGGAAACGTGTCACAAAGAATAATTTGAACAATCTGTGCTTGGATTGTTGAATCCAAGTAATTGTTATTGTTGGGATTAAAAAGTTAGAAGTTATTTAGAAATACATAAATTTAGCTGATGATACAGTGACTGCGTTTCTACTTTGCAAGGACAAAAGGAGTATTGCTATGGATTTTCATCCTAGGGCTCATAATTGCTGAAATGGTTCAAGGCTTGCACCATAATTTACCAGTAAGTTAATGGAGTGCAGAGTCATAGAATCATAGAATGTTTTGGGTTGGAAGGGACCCCTAGAGGTCATCTAGTCCAAGATGAAGTCGTATGGACACTTCATTATACATGAAAAAGAGATTACTTCCACCCTAATTTTTATCATCAAAGGTGCCATTTAGCAGTAAAAGCAAAGGTAAACAAATCGGCTACAAGGGAAATGACTTTTCAGAAAGTGGCTTTGCATGATATAGCTGTAAGTTCACTAAAAATTAATTCCATTATAAGAAGTGCACAGCTTTTACTCGAAGCAGTAAGTCTTTGCTTAAGAGTAGGGTATCTCCAGTATAGTAGTGGTACATCTGTAAATATTTGGGACCATTCCCTTATATGAAA
The DNA here is from genome assembly GCF_000687185.1 of Egretta garzetta. NCBI lineage: Eukaryota > Metazoa > Chordata > Aves > Pelecaniformes > Ardeidae > Egretta > Egretta garzetta. The sequence goes on from NW_009258651.1 coordinate 1,466,707, forward strand.
GTTTAAAATTATCATAGCTGAAGTCTTACATTTCAGAGACCACAAAATCTAAATCCTAACTTTTGAAATGCTTTTCTTGATTTAAATTGGTGTATTTCTTTGTAGAATTTTCTATTATTAGGAGAATATTGTGATCTTTAGTAGTTCATAGTTCTTGGGTGGAATGTAGTTGACTAAATCAATGAACTACATCTAGCTGTATATACTTTGACATTTGCATGTCATTAGTATAGTCATGTTTTTTGTGTAAAGTAACTGTAAAAAGAGTATGGATGACAGTCAATTAAAACTTGTTTCCTTTATGTTTGTTTTGACATTCCACATACAGTATCACACGTTCACTTTGATATGTAAACAGAAGCTTACAGGTTTCATGTAAGTGAAGAAGGAAACTTTTGAATTGCGAATGCTGATGCCTAAATTGAGGTTGCCACATCTGTGTTGTAATAGATGACAGAACTGGGCTCACTGTGATATTCTAACAGTTTGTGTAGTTAATATAAATATTTAGTGTAAAGAAGCCAGATTTTCATAATAATTTAGTCTGCAGTTGTAAGTGTTGTCATATAGTCAATGGAAAAAAAAAAAACCACCCTGCCTTTTATTTCAAAGTTTCTTTCATAGTTTATTAGCTATAAACTTGTTTACTTTTTGTCCATAAACTTCTTTATTTTGGAGTTTATGAAATCTAGTTTTTATGTAAAAGGTTAAAAAAAAATAATCTTCCGGCCTTATTCTTCATGTTTGAGTACTTCCTAAACTTAGACAGGTGTCATCTCCTTAGTACACAAAACAACTGCAAGTTGAAATCCAATCCTACGCTGTCTTGCGTATTTTTTAATATAGCGTGTACTTTTTAGCCTTATAGAGTTTTAATGCTAATCCTTTTGTGTTCACTTAAAGAACTGGAACAAATAGGTATCAAAATTTTAATTGGTTGACTAGATTAAAAGCAAATAATATAAACTTGTGTTTTGTGTGTATAGAATTATCAGATATGTGTACTGCAAGGTAGCCATATCTAAATTTGAAAGTAGTAAATAGCCAATACTATTGAAATTTTGTGACCAAGATTAATATTATGTATAATGGATATTTCCATGTGTATATGCTTACAAGTGTGTGTTACAAGCTCTAGTAATTATGTATGTGAGTATATGAGTTGCTAATTTTAGCTGTTTGTTACTGTGAAGTTTATCAATGCTTTCAGTGTAAGTTTGCTTCAGTAGGAAGTAAGTTCTTTCTAAATTACTTTTAGGCACTGGAAACTTTAAAAATGTTTGAAAAAAAGGACAGCAGAGTAAAGAGTGCAGCTGCAACAAACCTTTCATTCCTTTATTATTTGGTAAGTGTATGCAGTTTATGTAGTGACTTCTGTATCTTTAGCAATTTTTGTGTCTGTCTAAATAATCTCTCTAAATGACAAGAAACTGCTGTTAGAGGCGTTATTCTGGAACACCCATTCTTGGCTGTAGTTGAAGTTTGGAGCATGTCCTTTATTATCCTGTTGCTGGGAGGAAGAGTAAGATTGAGCCCCAGGCCACAGAAGTATGCCTGCAGTGTGATGTGTGCAGAAGCTCAGCAGCTGCATTTAAAACTCAGGTCCTGAAGACCCTGGCTGAACTTCAGGAACATGTGAAGTATGTAGCTTAGGCAAGTGTGTTTGTGCATGAAGTTTGTAGGGTATGGGGGGATTTGTTTCTGTTTTTTTTTTAAAGAAATACTGCTTTGTTGCAACAAAGAAAACTTCCAGGCTGAATGGGACAATGTGGCAAAACATGTCTCAAATGTTAAGTTCTCTGAAACTTGAAAGAGATCTGCTTTATGCAAATACATAAGGAATACTTTTAGGACTAAAGAATGTATAATTTTTTTCATCCTCAATCTTTCAAAATTCCATTATATCAACTGTAAGAAGCCACAGCTGCAAGAACATTGCCTGACAAATGACTAATACAGTGTTTGTTTTGTTCATGTAGGAGAATGAATTGGCACAAGCAACTAACTATGCAGATTTAGCTGTAAATTCTGATAGGTACAATCCAGCAGCTCTAACTAACAAAGGAAATACTGTTTTTGCAAACGGAGACTATGAAAAAGCAGCTGAGTTTTATAAGGAAGCTCTCAGGAATGATTCCTCATGCACTGAAGCACTTTATAATCTTGGTAAGCCAAAGGTGCTTTTGTGATTTAGCTTTTGTCTAAAGGTAATGCTAGTGTTTCTGAGAATCTGGCTTTCAGAGTTCTCTTGTATAGAAATATATACCAATTATTATTATTATTATTTTATTCAGTAATTTATGTTATGGCAAGGTATTAATTTGTACTTGCTATCTGTTCTGCAAAAAAATACTAGAGTTAATGACATCAACTAGTAAATGCAGATGATTGTTACTTTGAATTTCTACTATCTACTAAAATATACCAGTTTTAACATTATTAAACCATCAGAGTAATTTCTCTCTGAAAGCCCTCCCCTTCCTTCATTCATCTTGTTCAAAAAGTGAGATTATATATGTTCTTGGTCTTTGATTAGGTTCGTGTTCCTTGCACTTATCCGTTTGGTAAGTCATACTAGCTGGAAAGAATTATAGCCACGTCTCTCAAGAAGAAAGTCCATCAGTGTCAAGGCAGTTATACTGCCTTTGAGTATTGTGTTCCTATTTAATTTTTTCTTGGTTATTCTGTCAGCTAATATGCTGAAGTAATCTTTTTCTCGTTGTATTAATACTGTAACCTTTGTTTTTTAGGTTTAACATACAAGAAGTTAAACAGAATAGATGAAGCTTTGGATTGTTTCCTTAAACTCCATGCAATCCTTCGAAATAGTGCCCAAGTCCTTCACCAGATAGCAAACATGTATCTTTTTCTGGATTATGATAAAGGATGGTGATTTTAGTAAACTCATTTAGTCTGAAATATGCGTTTCAATCCTGACACAACAACTTAGAAATTTACCATTATAATTTGGATGATCATGCATAGATGCATTCTCTGACATTTGTAAAAACAAGAACAGAACTTAAAACCACCTTGGGCATTTCCAGTGAAGCAAGTGAAGAAATACATTAAGACTGTTCACGTTGCAGGGGATACATCTAGACTCAGTATTAAGGCATGTCCTGGGATATTTAAAATGTTGATGATTTTATTATGAAAATAATGTGGCAGATGTAAGCACAATTGAGTAAAACCTTTAAGAAAAAGATAATATAGTTAATGAAAATTAACTTCTGTTCTGAAAGCTGTTTTCAGATTAGTTAGTGTATGGGTAAGAAAATAATTGTCTCCCAGCACTGTAAAAGCTCAACAGAGTGAAAATCTGAGAGGGGAGGGGTTGGCTTTGCACATCACGAGTGATATTCTACGCTATGAATTTCTTTAACAATGCTTCTGTGGATGTGCAAACTGTAAAAAATCCTCCCCAAGGCAGAAACAGATTCCAGTTGCTGTACTATACTTTTAAGAAAAGTGAAGGTAATAAAAATATATTTTAGTCAGTAAACTAAGTAACGTCCAAAAATACAAAAGGCCTGTGATCTCTGTTCCTTGCGTACAAAGTTTACAACCCCTTTACAACAGCACAAATGGCCCTACAGCTCCCTGTTCCCATCTGGGAGAGGATTCCTCTGCTACACTGCTATGTAAAACTGCATTCCACCAACACTCACAAGCTTTTTGTATGAAGGGTAGGGTGCAGCAGAAACCGAAAAAATGTGTTGGGCAGTAGGTCCAGCTCACGTTGCTGCAGAGGTCTGAGCTGTTGTGCTGCTCAGGGGTGGCTGAGGAGGGGAGAGCACACTGCAGGCCTAATTACAGCTAAATCTGCCTCTGTTCTCTGGACCAGAATTGTACACTGCCTGTGCTGTGCTGCTTAGACATACAGCAGGACATCTCACTGCAGGCAAAAGTCTGTTCTTGAGGATAGCAGTTTTACCTAATCACTTACTTTAGGACAAGCTGTAAAAGCTACAGATAGATTGCTTGCTTCTCACACTTCACTCCTATAAATGAGGAAGTCAAAGTAAAATTAGTAACAGAGAGAGAGGAGAACAGAGCCCTAAGTTCTGTTGAGCCCAAAGTGTTTTTAAGGTGGAAGAGCAGCCAAAGCTTCTGATATTTCTCTTCTTTTCAGTGTAACAAAAATATTTTCGGATACGAATGAAATTATGAAAACAAAGTTTAAAAAAAACAAAACCAAAAAACCACAAAACCAACCAAACAAAAAACCCCCCCCCAAAACCTAAAAAGCAATGTATCTCCACACTACAGTGACCGTTGTATCTGTCCAGCATATGGATTACATTATATAAAATAGCAGGAATTCTGAGTAAATCAAAATATCAACAGCGTCAGTCCTTGACTGAAGAAAACTCAGATATGAGATCATGGAGGATCCCAATCAAGCCATAGAGTGGCTCCTGCAGTTGATCAGTGTAGTACCAACGGATCCACATGTACTTTCAAAGCTAGGGAAATTATATGATAATGAAGGTGATAAATCCCAAGCTTTTCATTATTACTATGAGGTACTTGCTCTTTATTTCTTTTCCAATGCACTTTGTTGTAATTAAAGACAATTTTGGCATAGGTTCCTATATCAAATTAACAATTGATTCATTTAAACTTTTAAAAATGTCATAAAAAAATATTTTGAGGGAGAGTGAGTTGACAAAGTCTAATTTTTCTAGTCAGATCCTAAGGAAACACATGGCCTGTGTTTCCACATGGTATTTGACCTCAGACTTTCATTTTCATGTGGTCATTGTTTACATTGACCCCTAACAATTTTAATTTAAAATATAGTCTTGAGATGAAATAAAAAATGGATATAATAAATGTAATTTTAAAGGTGTGTAACATGACTGCGTTGATTGGAAGGTGTATCTGTATAATGGATATGGATATATATATATATACACATAAAAATAGTGTTTATGTATGTAAGTTACATATATAATTTTAATGGTACAGCTACACATTATGTATACACAGTTGCCTAAAGATAGGCGTCCTCTCTCATTTCAAACCAGCTCTAGTACTGTCTGTAGTTTGTAGAGATTCTTCTGTCTGAGAAACAGGAATAAGGCAGGCAGTTGCTTTGTTGCCATCTGAGAGGTTTTTTATCTGTGTAAAGCGAGGATGACCAAAGCCTGTGTTGTAATCTGAATACTAGTGGAGTTGTGCTTGATGATAATGTTGCTGCCTAATTCAGTGGGAATTTCTATAAAGCTGAAAACATTATTTATGTCCATATGTATTTCATAGAAAAGAATGCTTTTAGGTGAGTTTTCCATCAGACTGATTTGAGTGTGGAATTGTACATGTATTAGTTAGCATTGTTTAACGTTTTAGGTAACTTATTCACATGTAGACATGATCTAAGTAAACATTTTTGCTGTTGCAAACTATTTAATATTTTGAATAAGGCTAGATGGAAAAAGTGACAGATTCATCTCGGGTAACTTCTAAAAAGCATTCAGTAATTAGAAAACTTGGCATGCTTTTTTTTTTTTTTTTTTTTTTTTCAGGATTACTTAGTATAGCACACTACTTCCATTCATATATTACATGGTTTTGGCATCTGGAGAATTAAACACTTGAGTAAGATATTCCAGAAGTAACATAAAGATGTTGTTTATCACTAAAATTGTGTTTCTTTCACCTTTCCTATTTTGTCAGTCATACCGGTATTTCCCTTCAAACATTGAGGTCATTGAATGGCTTGGAGCCTATTACATTGACACTCAGTTTTGTGAAAAAGCCATTGAGTACTTTGAGAGAGCAGCACTTATCCTGTAAGTAATTATTATTTTATGCCTACTCAAATATTTTGTGATTAGACATCTGTAAGTATACCTAGAGATAAATTAGTTGGATAACTTTAATGCTATAAGCAAATACCAGAGTTAAGAATATTTGGGATATTATTTAATTTTCTCAACTTTGTTTGTTTACAGTGTGGTTTTGCTCTTACTGTGCAATTTCAATGTTGAGTAAGATCCTCCATTGGGCCTAAGATAGTATTAGGTATTAAAATCTCTTCTCTCTATCCTCTGCCATTAAATACAGCTATGAAGTGGGGAATAGTTCTCCTCTGCCACCAAGACCTGCTTCTCTATGGCTTCATGTGAAATATTTCCTTTCCATTGTTTTATCATGCGGTGTGGTTTAGATGGTTTAGATAAATGCACCTTCTAGCAGTTCTTGCTGCATTTCCACTTCTCATGTAACTTCTACTCCCATAAAAAAGCTATTACAAATGAGGTATAGAAGTAAGCAAAAATGTGAAGTGCAGAATTATCAATAGTTGGTGAAAATAAGTTGACAGATCAAATTAATCCTGATAGAGATATTTGAAACATATTGAGTTTAGTTCAGCAACTTAATTGCTGAAATTGGCCTCTAGCAGAATATGATGCACTTAAGAAGGTATATAGGCCATATAATTTATTTTAGAAAGAAAGGGAGCTTACCAGACAAATGGTTAATAAATAAAAATTTGGTCAAATTTCAATCTGTAATCTAGAGTTCAAACAGAATTCTAAAAAGACATGCATATGGTCCTCTTATGTGGGAACAAATTGTTCACAAAGAATTTTGCATTAATAGACCAACTAAAATTCATGCAACTAAAATTCACTCCAACAAGTGTGAATTTCTCTATTTTGTATTTTGGGAAACCTATCAAAAATCAGGCTAAGCAAAACCCAGTTATTGCTTCTCTTATGATGATCTAAAATTTGACATTCTCTTTGTTCTGTGAATCTGAACGACATGCATGAACAAGACGGCATGTGAACAAAAATTTGTACACTATTACTCAAGGAAAGATTATACAGTGAATAGGTTGTTAGAAGTTCAGTAAAAAATACTAATTCTGCTTTTGAAAGGGCTTGAGTTAGAGCAGAGGTTAATTACAGAAAAGAAAATCTGAGGTTTAAATAAGGATTAAAAATTGAAACAAGAATAAATAGAAAAACATAGACTTCACCCAAATTCTGGTATAATCATAAAGAAATAGAGATGTAGATAAGATGAAAATACACAGGAGACAGTGCACAGAAATCACAGTTCACAGGTTTGCCAATACTCTTTTCAGTATAAATACTGGCTACCTTAAAAAATTGTGTTTTAGTCAAGCTATGAGTTTGCATTTGTTGGCTTTCACGGCCTTCCTAGAAACTTTGGAAAGAAACAGCTGAAACTAAAAAGAATTATTTCACAGCCTTGTTTTGGCAAAAATCTAAATGTTTTATGCTTCATGTTGCACTCAGTCCATGCAGTATGTGGATTGTATAGTACTTACAAATAATTGGCATATGAAAGTCTTCATTATTATTTGTCATTGTAATCTATCTGTAACAGAGAAATTATTTCTCTGTGGGATGAGATTGTTAATAGTAGATAACAGAACATAGAAGCTTTGGTGTTTATTTGGTATTAAAAATAGAGTCTAGCTATGCTAATTGATAAATAAGAATATTAGGTTATAAATTGCTACTAATTGCGAATAAAGTTACATTTTAAAATGTAACTTTATTTTAACCGTGACCAGCATTTTTTTAGTTTAACATTATTTAGTGTATTCAGTATTTTAATTGCAATAACTACATTTTTAATTGCATTCTAAGATAACATGTTAGACAATGAATTGAGAAACAGTTTTTCATTATTTTACATTTTACTAGCATGCTCAATTCTATCATTAATAAAAGGAGTTGTGCAGCTTAACGCTGGCTGCTGACAATTTACTCATACTGAACTGCATAATAAATTTTATTACAGTGTCTGTTTGGCTGCCTTTATTGTTTGTAGGAGACATACTCAGCTCAAAATAAAAAAGGTGAAGCAGATGTCTTTCAGAAGTGTGTTTGGTAACTACCAGGCAAACAGATTACCGAGAGTTAAAAATTACTTGTGCTGTGACTGGGGGGAAAAACTGAAGAGAATAAGCACAAAAGTGTTCTGAAAATGTTAGCGTACAGTGCTTTTGTGATGTCCTACTGTTGAATTGTAAGCCACATGTGAAAAACAGCTTTGGCTTATAGAACATCCTTGCACTGTTGACATGCAAATTTCCTAGTTTTCGCATTATCTTGATGTGAATGAGGAAAGAGTCCAACAGTTTTGTTGTACATGCTCAAACATCTCAAATATATATATTTTCTCTGACCGTGTCTATCACCATTACGTGCTAAAAAGAGAAGGGCAAGTAGCAGCTCAGGCATCAAGGTGATGACAGAGGAGAAGCCAGACTTTGCAGCTCTAAGTAGGGAGTGTGCTTCCTGCCAGGGATCCCTTGGGTGTGCTTGGGACCCGACTGGTGGGTCTTCCTCAGAATGCAGTTTAGCATTTTGTTCTATCCCACTGCATAGTTCTGTACCTTAGACAAAAATCAGTGGTTCACGTGTCAGGTCTGCTAATTGTCTGTTGCATGGAATCATGAGCAGGAGAAAGTCTGTAATGGAGGACTACGAACGAGTGATATCAAGGCCTGAACACAGGAGCATGATGCAGGTGTAAACTGTGTGTGAATTGAACAGGCTAAATTCTTCCTAGGAAGTCAAAACGCTAGGTGGAAGATTTTAAGAGTAGTTTAGTAATAGGTCTTTACCAATGCTCTGCAGATTATTTTGCCTATTTAATGTTTGGCACTGTGCATAATTTTATTTTATTTATATGCAGACCAACACAAGTGAAGTGGCAGCTGATGGTTGCCAGTTGCTACAGGAGAAGTGGTAAGTTCTGTAACTTTTTTGTATTTGGTTCAAGGTTTGTAATATAGTTTGTAATTAGTTGGGGTTGTTCAGCCTGGAGAAGAGAAGCCTGGAGAATATGTAAGGGGACTTGTAAGAAAGATGGAGGGAGGCTTTTTACAGGGTCTGTAGTGACAGGACAAGGGGGTTTAAACTGAGAGGGTAGACTTACGTTGGACGTAAGGAAGAAATTTTTTACAGTGAGGGTTGTGGAACACTGGAACAAGTTGCCCAGAGAATTTGTGGATGCCCCATCTTAGGAAGTGTTCAAGGTCAGGTTGGATGGGGCTTTGAGCAACCTGATCCAGTTGCAGAGGGTTGGACTAGATGATCTTCAAAAGTCCCTTCCAACCCAAACTATTCTATGATTTGTTTTGTTTTGATGTTTTGATTTTTTTTTTCTTTTGATCTTTTCTACCTGATGTGAATACTGGTCCTAAAGTTTGTTTGAAAATTCAGTTACATATTATTTTGTTATAAATTTTCTGAGTATATGTAATAAAACATGACTTTTCTTTTAAGTCAGGAAGTGTGCCTTCACTGTCTTATGCATGAAACACTCCTTGTGCTGTTAAATAAGTAAAATGAAGAAGACACTACATAGATGAACTAATAGAATTTTTTTAATGTAATTAATGTAATTATGATCTAACAAAGGTAATTGGATTTTGTAGTTGCTTAATTCCCATTCCTTTTCAACAGCAGGTATATTTTTTTTGGTATTAAAATAGTATTTGCATTACACAAACAAATGACAGTCTTAAGTGGTGTATATCTTTACTGGGAATATACCAATAAATGAAATGGAAAGACACCAATCTTTCTGGGTTTTTTCATCACCTCAGATGCATTCAAGGCACTTGATGATGTAAAGGATACCCTTTTTTGTTGTCCCATTTTGTCACTTTTCTTAATGCTTCTTTTGAACGTTGCAGAACAGACTTCCACAACAAATAAGTGCATTTTCTTACTCTGCTCAGTTTTTTAATGCAACAGTGAGGAAGGGAATGGGACCTAGGAAAGTCAATCAAGAACAGTCAGCACCACCCAAAACTAGACAGATTAACTGTTTTTCTAGCAAAGAAACACAATGGTTTTGGCTGCTTTTTAGGTAATTTATGATTCATTGGCAAAATTCCCAGCTTATCCTGTTAACCCATAGCAGGTCAGTTTGATCTCTTACCTCACACTAGGAAAATAAAAATAGTGATCTCAACAAAAATTTTTGTCAGATATTTTATGGATATGAGGTTTTAGATTCACAGGGTCTATCAGTCCTTTCCATAATAACCAAGCTGAGCCAAAATTGAAGGCAAAAGTCTTAAAGAATAATTACTTTGCTATAAGATCTGAGTAAAGGAGAGACACACCATTAGTATTCTGATGGAAGGAAAGGTAGGCAGAGCTCAGCTGCTACACATTTCTATTTCACTAATTGATACATTTGCAGCCTCAGATAAGCCCCGGTATGCTTGATACAGCTTGTCTAGTAGATGTGGTCAAAATTTTGTAGGACAAAAAAGGGCAAAATTGGGAAACTCCCCTTAATCAATTTTTACTATCAGTAAGTTTGGTTTTATCAAATTCGGTCGTATAATATTAAGTCATGTACTTAAACTAAAATGATGAAGTGATGTTATACTGCATCAATGTCTCATCAGATACTCTTTTTTACATTTGGATATGTGGATAGGAGATGTTTGTTTTGTTTGCAGGTAACTACCAGAAAGCGCTGGAGAAATACAAAGTAATTCATGGAAAATTCCCAGAGAACGTTGAATGTAAGTTGTTTCATTGAGTGGTACAACTATTAAAGGAAACTTTGTTACATTGAATCTGTGTTGTTACTAATCTATTAATCATATGATGTAAGTATTTTTCATATGAAAATATTTTCATGAACTAACATTTTTACTCATGATAATGCTGCATGTTTTCTGTGACAACACTAAAGTGTGATTTTAGAAATATTATGGTAATGCTGAAGAGAGATGAAAATAAACTTTGACTGAAGCGGATTGGTTGAGTTCTTTCACATACATACTTTCTAAATTTTATAACTATGTTACTTATTTAATCTTTTTTTCTGATAAAATATATGTATTTTACTTCTAGTCCCTGCTACTTGAAACTCCTGCTGTAAGTTTCTAGGTATGAGAAAATCTTACTAAGTTTTACCAAAGCCAGGCCTTCCAAAATAACATAGAGGGTGAGATTTTGTTGTTGGGTTTTTATGTATAGTTGGTCAAGCAGTCTCAAGAAAATCTGTGCAGAATTTAAAACTAAACTACAGGAAGCATAACTTTGAAAAGTAAGACATTTTGCAAAATCAGTCACACCCGTACTCTAAATGAAAAAGCCCTGTACAAAAGAGGGGTTGTCACTGGTGGTAGAAACATCCTCTTACATCCCACATTGTGCCTCACTAATTCCAGAATACAAGGTTTTCGCCCATAAGCCTACGCTTTTAAATGCTACCTGGGAAGAACATTCACTGTATTTTAAAATAAAATGGTATTGTTCTGCTTTAACAAACTTACTGCTTCTTTAAAGAGGAATCATACAGCTCTGTTGTACAAGAGAAATTCAATACTATGACTCCTCAAAGTTATAAGCAAAATGTTCATATGGGTCACGCGTATTTCAGAGGGATAGAGTATTTGGTAAACCTTTTAGAATGCTAACAGTTTTCTCAATGTAGTTTCTACAAATTACGACATGGAGGCAGGAGTTAGACAAGACTGTTGAACTGGATTAAAAGTTTGCTGCTGAGTGAGTTCCTCACTCATCCCTCCCTGGCCACGTGCTCCCAACTGTCTGTCTTATGCTTGTTCTGATGCTTATCTGATCCCTCAGTGCACAAGTTCAGCTCCCTAAACCAGCAGAAAACTAGCTTAGCACAAAAAGAAAATAACATATTTGTGAAAGCAGTCAGGAGGGTAATGGATCATGTCATGCTTGTTTCTGCTTCAGAGGCAGTTCGTTCAAAGGGATGTTGACAAACACATAGGAATAGCAACAATGTTTTCAGAGTTTGACATAATGTCTCAGGAGACTTTTTAGGGGTTCTTTTGGTTCTATCATACAGATATAGTCAATTTTCATGTCTGGTTTGTTGGGGTTTTCTAATTCTATAAATACTAATCTTAAAAACAAAAATCAACCACAGCAACAGAAAACCCCAAACCATTCTGATTTACTTGGCATTTGTAAAATTGTTTTCAACAAAATGCTATTGCTGGTGGCTCCTCAGTAATAACTTAGTATCATTATTATGCTTTCCAGTTTCCAAAATATTTCGCAAATGTCGAGAGTTCTGAGCCAGATGAGTTAGTGTGTCTTGTGTCTTTCACTTATATAAATGGTATTTGTACTGTTCATGGATATAGACACTGCATTACAGAAAATGTTGAATTATTTGCAAAATATCACAATTTGCATAGTTATACTGGACTAGAGTCACCTTGTATTCCCAGTTATTTGCATTCTGTGTGTCCAGTTCTGTTAATGTGCACTTGCGGTTTGACCTGCCTTTTTTTGTAATAATGTTTTGCTTTTCAATCAGGTCTTCGATTTTTAGTTCGTCTGTGCACAGATATGGGGCTGAAAGAAGTCCAGGAATACATGACAAAGCTCAAGAAAGTGGAAAAGTTAAAAGAAATAAGAGAACAGGTAAGCTTGTTTTTTTCTGTGCTTATACAGTAGCACTATGTGCATAAATTAAACCAAAATAGTTTTTATGATACTTCAAGATAAAATGTGTATTAACTTCCTGGTTTAGAGAGGCTTGTATTTTGTGATTTGGGGAGTTTTAGTTTTAAATTACTGAGCAGCCTTGTATCTGTCTGGGTTTTGAGCACTGGATTTTCTGTGATTTTTAAATACTAGTGAGAGATGGGTTATGTGGATGTGATGGGAATGCTGGAGCCACCCACATAATTCAATGTCTCTGGAATGTTGTCTTTCCTACTTATTTGCCAGACTGTATAAAGCGTATTTATGAGCCAAGTAATAATGCAACTACAGGGAGAGAAGGGAAGCCGAAGAATTTGTCCATGTACTAGAACTCCTTTTAGCTGCAACATGGACAGATCACATAGGTAGAAGGAACTTGTTCCAGTGTCTCACCACCCTCATCATAAAAAATTTCTTCCTTCTGTCCAGTCCAAGTCTACCCTCTTTCAGTTTAAAACTGATTCTATGATTCTATGAAAACCCTTGCCTGTCACTACAGGCCCTGCTAACAAGTCTGTTCCAGTCTTTCTTATAAGTCCCCTTCAAGTACTGAAAGGCTGCAATAAGGTCTCCCCAAGAGCCTTCTCTTCTCCAGGCTGAACAACCCCAACTCTCTCAACCTATCATAGAATCACTTTGGTTGGAAAAGACCTTTAAGATCAAGTCCAACCTTTAACCTAACCCTGCCATCCTAAACCATGTCCCTAAGCACCTCATCTATCCTTCTTTTAAATACCTCCAAGGATGAGGACTCGACCACCTCCCTGGGCAGCCCATTCCAGAGCCTGACAACCCTTTCGGTGAAGAAGTTTTTCCTAATGTCTAGCCTAAACCTGCCCTGGCGCAACTTCAAACCATTCCCCCTTGTCCTATCGTCCGTTACAGGAGAGGTGCTCCAGCCCTTGGATCAGTTTCGTGGTCTGGACCCAGAGTGGGTCCAGAGTGCAGTACTCTAGCTGGGGCCTCATGAGAGCAGAGCTCTGAGGTAGATCTGCCTAAACACTTGACTGTAGCATGTTGCCCAGGAAAAAAAAAAAACAACAGGTTTTTAAATAAAAATAGGCCTGATTCTATTATAATTTAAACTAAACCAGTTTTCTTTTAAGCAGAGAAAACTGAAATGCAGGAGGTTTAAAGAAATCTGAAACAAAACAATTCCTCCTGCTGCCCCAAGCCACCATCAACAATAGAAATAGAACAGGTCTCTTGTCAGCTCTGTCAACTTCATCCCTGCAAGCAGGCCCATGCTTCCAGCCTCTTTGAGTAAGTTCAGTGAGTTTCTGAGTGGCAGCAAAATTCTGTCCCTGCAGTTCCTAGTACATTCTCTTCAGAACCTCTGAAGCTGGATCAGTTGCTTTCTGCTCCTTCCTGCAGCTCCTTGTGGTTGGGGGGACATGCTCCCATCTCCCTCTTCTGGCTCTCTTGTCTGCAACACTCTGAAATCTCCCAAGTTCAGTGTCTCCTCAAGGAAAGGAACAACTATTTCTGCCCCCCAAGGAACCCACTGACCCAGTTTTCTTAAAACTCAACACCATTGTAGATGTAAAGAAACAAAGACACTAAGAAAAAAAAAGACTACAGAATGCACTGCAGTTGAGTATGCTGCCATCCTGTATTAGAAGTTGAATATCTTTCTGGGACAGAATCTCAGCATCAGTGCTCTCTTGCAAACAATAGCCCTGCAGTTCCTTTTTGCTTTATGCTTATTGCATCTGGGTTCCCATCCCCTGGTTTGGGGGAATTTTTTTGTTTGATTGTTTGGGGGGATGAATGTGGGTTTTTAGTCTTATGTCTACCATCTGGCTATGGAAATTACTAGATATTTTCGTCCTAAGAAATTTCTTCTGTCATCCATGAGCATATAGTCATAAACTGTACTTTCAAGTTCTAAAATTATCAAATTTTAATATTTCGCCACCTAAGTTTCCAATAGGAACACTGGTTTCAGTTAGCAATACCAGATAGAATAGAGTTCCATTCCTGGTCTCAATTTCAGGCTAACCCATGATTTCTTGATTGCACCCAGTAAAGAGAAAATAGATAAATGCTAGTGTAATATACCTATATTTCAAAGTCTGCATGCAGACTTTGTCTTCCTGTAGAAATTTGTCAAAATTTGCTATTCTGGCATTGTTTTTCCAGAATAAGTATATCCACATGGAGTTTATACCAAAATAAATATTCTGGAGTACTTATTTCACTCAGTTCTCAAATATGGACAAGTTGTTAAATACTTCCAGCCAAGAATCTGGGAACATCTGTGGGGTTCATTCCCTGTAGAAATTTTTCTCCCTGCCTCTCAAAGCATTGGATTTTTACTGTAACCTTCACATGTTGGTTTTAGGGGGGTTTTTTGTTTGTTTGTTTTTTTTTTTCTTACTGCATTAATCTTTCTTTTCATATTTCAGTTTTTAAAAGACAGGCAATAGTGTAAAAGTTCACACAACTTTCTTGGCACTGATGTATACACGCATTACTATTTATTTCTGTTAAGCGAGCTTAATGACTGAAAATGAGGGACTGATTGGGTGTGGTGTGAAGCAGTGATGATAGGTGCAAACACTGGGGGGGACTTACTGCCTTTACCTTCAGGCATCTACATCTGGACTAATCATCCTAAATTTCTTTTGCAGCCATAGGAGAGAAATAGGCATTTTTAGGGTGGAAATCATTGGACCTATTTTAAATGTCTGCTTTTAGTATGGGATAACTTATAAACTACTCACTTGGAACTTTACAGGCATTAGTCATATGCTTAAGCTGTAGTATTTCTATAATATTCTGGGAGTAAAGTCCTGGGATGTAAATGCCGTGAGGGTACTATCATATAGGGACCAATTCCCTCTGGCAGACAGAAGCTGAGTGTCCACTGGCAGACTTGTCAGTCATTCAGCATTTGGAGAGTCTGAACGTGCTTCCTGAAGGACTGACATACGTTACTTCACTCGACTGCGAATCGGATATTTAATCCAGAGTTCAGAGAACATATTTTAGACTTGAGGATTTCCCAAAATAAATAAAAAGTATGAGAAATTCTGGTACCAGACTGGATCGCTCCAAGACCATTTCTGGTTTCACGGTAGGCTCACTGCTTTCCTGTCTGACTCCTGTGAGTTTTGATTTAAGGGGTCTTCCTTTTTCCGTTGGCACAGTTCTTGAAAGTTCTTTCACTTCTGTGTCATTCCAACTTTGCCAGGCTCCATGATATTTTCCTGGTGAAAAATGAATGGAGAAGCTACAGTAATTGAACAGAATACTCGGTTAGGTGGTGTGCACATGTGTTTTAATCAGATCCCAAATTCATACTTTGAAATAAGATGCAGAGATTACTTTATTAACAGCTGAGTGCTCTAAACACCAAGTTTTTGTAACTACCCATCAAAAAGTCCCTCACTGAGACGTATGTTCTTGTAATTGACAAGATATATGCATGCAAAATTTGGTGTTTTGCCAGGAGAAGCCAAGTCTGCCATGTGATACAGAGGTATTGCTTTGATAAACTGTGAAAGTTTTCAAATAACACTAAAAAAAAAAACACAGCTGGAAGATGTTTATGGTACCTTCCTCAGTGCAAGAGAGCTGACTTTTTAAACACAGCTTTTAAAGTATTTACCTTCGCCTTTATCTTGCATTTAACACTCAACAGCAAATTAAATGTTGCTGTAAAGTACGGTGCTGTGCCAAGTATTCAAAATTTAAGATCTATGGGGTGAATAGTTCTTTTTATAGATTTCCCTACTTCCCCCCCTTGAATCTTTACAATAATAAAACTTTTGTGGGATTTACAAGACATTAATAGGCAGAGGCTACTTTGAACTCATGCAAGGAGGGCTATGTTGCCTGTTTTTTCAGCTGTGCTTTACAAAGGTACATCTGAACTATTTTTATGCACAGTCCTTGTATAAATTTTATCTGAAAAAAAATAATTTATTGAGATATTCTGTTTGAATTTCATAGAACTCTTGCTTTATGTAAACATTGGATTTAACACTGATTTTAAGGACAATTTTGTGCATTGGAAAAACAAGGTCTATTAGTTACAGTGTAGTAAGCCTAGTTTAATTTTCTACTGTTTTACTTAATAAGCTGAGTTTTCAATAACTATCTCTAATGTATATTACTAAATGGGGTTTTTGTTCTGTTCTTTTCAAACCTTTTTCACTGATCTCCAGCGCATTAAATCTGGCAGAGATGGCAGTGCACGTAGCCGCAGAGAAGGAAATGCTGGTGGTGGTAAGTACTTAATGCCCCTGCTTAAATATCAGATTTGTCAGGATCCTAAAGAAAATAGTTTTTCTTAAAGTGTTTGTAAAACCTCCTTACATTCCGAAAAGCACACAACTATGCACTGAGTCATAGGAGGTACTTCACAAATTTTGTGTCATACTTTTTGATTATCTTATTGCTGCATGAAACCTCAGCTGGTATAGTAGCATGGATTTGGTCTAAGATTTGTACTTCATATACAGATCTCAGTGTGTTCCTAAAGCTAAATTTCTACTTGTTTTCAATACTGTGGACTGGAACGTTTTTATCCCATGAACATTAGAATGTTTACTATAAGGAATCATGTATTATAACAAAACAGGACATGAAAGCCATGTCTTAATTTAACATGGAGAAAAGGGAATTTCATGCCCGCCATCTACTCTATTACATTAGGTGTTCATTATAAGTTCAAGAGGCTTTTTTGTGCAACCAACTGCATAATAAGGAGTACTTGTACTATCTTTGAGCTCCTTTTTCCCCTTTTCCCAGTATAGCAGAGTTGAAGTATTACAGTCTTCCACAGAGGAAAGCTTGCTCGTTGACTACTAAGTCTCTCTGCTCCTATAGATTTACAGTGCTGACTATCATAAATGTAAAACTCTAGCAGTGCAAGTCTGGAAACTGGCCTGCTTTGTCTTTTCTGCACCAAGTAGTCTGCATATTACAGAGCTAATGATTTTTCCCTCCCATTATTAAATCCATGAAATGTTAGTAATGTTAAACCAAACTGTTCTCCACTTCTGCTCTACGGAAACTAGCAGACTTCAGGCTACTTCAGCCACCTGGAAAAAAATCCATTTTGACCCAAATAGGAAATGGTTTCTTTGTATTCTGGATTTGGTTTATCTTAATATCGGTGGTCTGATAAAAAGACGTCCCATATAAATTCTTGCCTCTCTTCCTTTCCTTTGACAGAGAAATAATTTATGGATTATTTTTTTCTTATTTGGTAATTTTATTTATCTGTATATGTAGCAGATGCTTTGCTACATTTATCCAATTCTGTAGGGTCATGAAAAGTCACAGAAATTACCAGTGTAATCTTAAGATGACCTTAGAATGCTGTTACGTTTATGCGTACTGCTCTCATGGGTTCTCTAAGGGTTAAGAATTGAGTGTTGGATGCTTCAGAGAGATTTCATTCCTTTCTCAGCTCAAGTTGTTTCACTAGAGAAGCTTTTAAATCATTTCTTGATATGTAGAAAAAAACACTATTCACCTATGATTGAATTTTACCTGCTCTGGGCCTCAGGCCAAAGTAATTCTTGGTGTGAAATTCCTTATTTTGGTAACAGAGAGGGTTGGAAACATTTCTGGACTCCCCTTTTGTTACATAAGCCCTGTGATCAGGCAGCCAGCTAGAGGTGCCAGCAAAACAGCAGCATGAGACAGCGTGGGACCTGTTTTCTGTCCTAAAGTGGAGATCCACTTTGGCTTATAGTAAATAGAAATTAAGAGCAGCATTGGTAGCAGGCAAGGGTATTTGCAGCTGTGCAAAACATGGCATCAAGCATACAGCCAAATGGCACAATGGGTCTCTTTCCTTACAGCTGTATTTTGTAATTAGCCCTACCCTCATTAGTGAAAAAGGAGCATGTTATCAGGAGAGAGTGAGTCAGTAATTTAGCAAAAGAGGATATAAATAACGACCAAGCTGGAAAGACACTAAGACAACATTAATCCCCCAAACTACCAGTTTGTCAATACTTCTTTTTAAGAAAGAAATATCTATGGAAAGTTGTCTTTTTAAAAAAAATTCAAAATGGCAAAAATCCCTTCCCATCCCCTCCAAAGTTGAACACATGAGGAACTTTGACTGCAAGTTCTAGTAATTCCAAGGCATTACTCTTTCTCCCCAGAACCAGAGGAATGGGAGAAGAGCAAATGCAGACATTTAGGATGCTAACATCCTAATGTTAGCATGGGAGGGTAAACAGGGTCAGAATTGACCTAGAATTTGTCCTAGCAATAATTTGTAGATTGTTACAATATATTATGTCAAATTCATGAAAAAATGGAAAAAAAAAAACAGTTTGGGAACAAGTCTGTATAAGAGCATGTTTGAGAAGTCTCTGTTATACAAATTCAGTGCCAAAGATCCAACCTTTCTGGAAATGACTCAGCAAGCAGAGGTACAAAGAAAGTCCTGTATTGAGCCTGGAGTTAACTTTCTGCTGGTATTCCTAATTAGAAGTTGTGGTGTGATGTGCTACTAGTGTTTTTAGAAGGAGTCAAAGGCATTACGCATTTTTTTTTTTTTTTAACTAGTAATGTTGACTCTGGGGAACCTTATCAGTGAAGAAGCTGCACGCTCACAGTAACAAATGTTAAGGACTGTGTTGTAGCTTGCCTTTTACTGAGGATGACTGAGGGAAACTGGAAGACCCAAACATTATTTTGTCCGATGTTTGGCATTTTTCACCTGAGTTATGAGTCTGTATTTTGCAATGTAAGAAACTTCTGTGCATGGCCCATGTGAAGACACATAGGAAATATAAAACTGGGTTATTTTATTTCAGAATCTTAGTATACTTTTGATAAATTAATGGCTCAGAAATATAAAAAAGGAACATTTGTATACATTTTAAGATTAATCTTTTCCAGTGGTGTTGCCAAGACCAAAAGGGATCATTTTCCTACACTGTATGAGGGATTTGCCATCATTACTGAACCCAGCGAAGCATGGAATCCTCCTTAGTTTAATAGTTAGTAGCTAAATTAAAGTACTTACTAGCTCAATGAAGTGTGTATGCATTCCAAATATTTTAGGTATGATGCATGTTTTATTTCTTCCCTCTTACCAGCTCACTGTCCCCATACTTGGCATTTGTAACAGATTCTTTTTTTTCCAAGTTTTTTGTCCCTATATAGTTATTCATATTAGGAGTATTAATAATTCAGGCTTCCTTGTTTTAGGAAATATGATTTAAAATTGCTTTTTAGAGGAAAGAGAACTACGTCAGCATGGTTTGTACTTAATAGGACACCTACCACTTGGCCAATGTAAATTAAAACAGAAGGTGCATGAGATGCACCAAAGCATAATTTGAGGAATATGTTTAGTGTATGCATGAATGGTAGACAGAATGGAAAAAGGGAGACCAAGAAAACTGACATCTATATCGGTGTCACTTAAAATCTGCTCTTGTCCTGTGAGAAGAATAAGTATTAAATCTAAAATGCCTACTCAAAATTGAACACACTTGTTCACTCTTATTATAAAGTGTGAAATGTTCTTCTCCCCAGAAATACCAGATTTATGATTTTCAATCTTTTTGATTCATGTTGGAAGCAGATGGCATTGGTACACTCTCTCAAAATTCTTATTTTTAACTTAAAAAAGAAAGAAAAAACCCAAAAACCTGAAGGGAGCTAACAGTACCTCTGATTTTAGGCAGTTCTCAAAGACTTCCCTTCCAATAATCTTTCCCCATTTTCGTACTGACTTTTTTGTGTTTTGCAGAGATGTGATAGTAACATCCAGAATTTGGAAGTTAGGACACTGTGGTTTTTACTACCCTATGAGATTTTTACTGTTCAACAGCATGAGGCCTTTCATAGATAAGGGAAAGTATGACTTTAAGGAATACATTACCACAGCAGTGTTTACTTGGTCTCTGCATTTGCCCTGCTCTCTGAATGGGGAGTTTTGTACTGGATGAGAGGGGAGTTTTGTACTGGGTGAGAGGAGCCATGCGGTCTCGGACAGGAGCCCAAAGAAGCAGTGTTGCATTCAGAAGATGAAAGGCTGAGCACTTTGCATTCTCCTTGTTACCTAAGCCTGTCCAGATGAATTTGGGAAGGAAACCACACAAGAATAATTTACGTGTCTTTTCCCTTTTTGATTTTACCTGTGACAATGTCAGAGGAGAAATGGGTTTATCCATCCCAAACAAACATCCCATCATCAAACACTCTTTACCAGCCCATAGGGATCTCCTCACAACATATAGAAGCACATTATAGGTGTTAGGGCTATAAGCATCCCAAAGAATCTTGTCTGTGATATAGGCAAGAGATTCTCGTTACCCTGCAGCCACAACTTCATGATCACTTACATTTTCTAGGCTTTGTGTGCCTGCTGATGCCTCATTAATTACAAATCATTGTAGGATGGTTCCATTGGCTGTGTGTGCCAAAAAAAATTTTTTTTATAAACAGAGAGGGAAAATATATGAGTGAAGAGAACATCTTAATCTGTTTTCTGCATCTGAACTCACCTACGGAGTTACCTGAACTGACACACCATAAACAATTTTCATTCTGCAGAATTTCAAATCAAAATGAACTGCAGTGGAGTTAAAAACTGCATGTGCTTCCTATGCTGTTTCTCAGTTTTAATATAATATTCTGCCTACTATGCTGAACTTAGTATTCTCTTTGGTCAAACCAAAGCCCTCTCTTCTCCAACTATGGCGTCTTCATCCCCAATATGGAATATACACATTTAAACACATTCTGGATTTATTTAAGCATCTGCAGTGTTTAAAAGCATTAGCCCACTATGCACTCTGTTACATAAACATTTTACAGAGGAGGCGGATTAACAAACAACCTTACCCTTTGATGTCTTTTCCTGATGAGTAAAATAGTACTAAAAATTCTAATTTATGTCCTTCATGATACTGAAGGAATTTCTGATGCAGTAATATCACTGTAATTGCAACTAGTCAGAGTCCTTTAAAAATAAATATAAAATAATGAATTTTATGAGATAAAGTGATATACACACAGGTATCTTGCTAGGTAGGAAGTACAGAAACACAAAGATTTAGAATCTTTTTTGCTAGATATCACTGCTTAAAATAGGATTATTCCAAAATAGGGTTTATTTTGCAGAATGTTGCTTTATTCATTATTCTGCCATGTAAAATTAATAATTTTTAAAATAAGTTTTATACTTTGATTCTTTTTTTAAATTGTATGTGGAAGAATTAGTTCAATTTAGTTTTTGTATGGAAGTTGAAGAAATCCAAATGAACATATTATACTTAAAATAATGTAATTAAATATTCTAAATATAACATTGTGAGCATGGCTTTTAAACAGATGAGAGGAAGGAATGCACTGTAACAGATATCAGCATGTAGAGTATATTATTTATGTCTTTATACGCGTAGCTCCCAGTTAATGCTATCGCACACAGACTGAGGAGAAGGTAATGTCAGCGTGATAATCCAAGTCTCAAGTATAATCATTTTACAGAGTAAATACATTTATAAAACAGGTTTTGAAAATATATTGACCAGCTCTGCTTGATCAGTTCCTGTTGCTTTCTCAACTGAAATTTGCAGCCATGTTCCTGCAGTTAGTTTATGTGTACATATCACATTATCAAACAAGAGTGAGTACACCAGGACTGGCTTCCACACAAGCTACAGTAATAACATACCTTTTAAATAAAAGTACAATAACTAAATAAATAATGAGCATGTATTAACTGCAGTGAAGGTTTTCTTGGATACAGAGAGTAATGTAGTTCAGCACTGGTCTTCCATTATTCAAAAACTGTATTTCATTAGGAGCATGTGTTTGTACAGTTACTGGAGTAATGCAGATAAAATTCATTTGCAGTTTGAGAAATGTCTACCTGTAGTCCTTTGATTGCAAGTGCAATCAGACAGATGTTAACACTCAGAGCTGTACGATTAGTAGAAAAAAAACTCTGCAACCTTTCATCCAGATTTTTATTATCCTTTGTCCCAAGGTTACCTTCAGGTTTTTTTCTATCTATTACTTTAGAGAAAGTTAGTTTCTTTCCCATAATCCAAAAGCTGGAATGTGTATAAAATCTTTGGCCAGATGATGTATGTATACTGAATAAAATCATGTAGATGATTTATCTGCAAATAGAACTATAAAAAGTAATTTCAAGATAAGATTTAAACTTCCAGAAAATCATGTTATATGGTCAGCAGAATTTTTAATAGCTGCCATATTGGCAGCCAAACCCTGTATCCGCCATGGGCGTCAAGAAAAGCCTCAACAAGTAGGGCATTCCTCCTGAAAGATGGAGCTGTGGGTTAGAACGCCCTCAGGTGAAGCAAGGCACTGAAGCCAGACCTCCTGCTTCCTGAGCTGCTGACATCTCCGTGTAAGGTAGATGGTGTCAAACAGCTCTTATTCTTTTCCAGATATGCTTTAAAATGAAAGATGCTGCTTTTCCACTTTTTAGGTATGCTCAGAGCATAGTGCAGTCCATGGAGACTTGATGTGGTTTTGTATATTAGCTTAATTTGAATGAACTGTGAGCTGCTACCAGAAGAGATGTTAACTTCACTCTTGCTGTAGATATAATGGTTGTATAGATGTAAGCTGAGCTGTGTTACTGTGATGATCCACTTGAGAATTTTTCATTAGGTCAGTTTTAAATGCATCAGTAACCTGCTCCAGCACAGCCTGCTACCACTTGACAGCATGTGGAGGGGAATGTGATGCAGGGCAGAAAGGGCAGGGTGCTTCTTTCTGTGGTGAGATGGGGCTAGACTGGTAGGTTCAGACTAAATGAAAGGTGGAAATCCTTACCTCAGGTTGTTATGGATGTGAAAATTTCACAGGGGCTCAAGGGAAGACTGAACAAGTTCTTGGAGAACAAATCAATCAATCCATTATTAAATATGAAGAGCCGCCCCCTTCCCCCAAACACGTGCTTGATTTACAAATTGTTGGAGGCTAGGAAATTACTCTTGGAGAGCTACTGTATATGCTTACTCTTCTTATGATGCTCTTCCCCAAGCTGCTTCTTGTTCTTTTGTATGGGCAATAAGCCAATTTAGATAGACCTTTAATCTAATCTGGTAAGGCATCCTAAGCACCTAAGGTTCTTACTACTTAAGTGTTAAGAGCACACTGTTCCCATAGACACTTACTCTTCCTAGTTTTTTCCAGGGTGCATTTAGTCACAGTAGGATGTACTGATCAAGTAACTTGCTGCTTTTGGAAGGAACAGTCCAGCCCCGCTCAGCACTTCTTTTCTTTCCCACTCCTGGTCATATGGTCTTGCTGCTTCCCTTGCACTACTTCTAGCATTAATCTAACCCTTTGGTGAGTTCGTTCAGTTCATTAAATGTAGTAAATAATGTGGTTGGACAACTGAATCAAGTCTGAAGCCTAAAAAGCTACATTTGGTCACTGTAATAGCACTCACAATTCCATTTACTGTATTGGCTTATAAACAGAAAGGGGAGCTTAGGCACCAGGGTCACATGCTGAATACCCTGCAGGCATCTTGCTGCTCAGGGTGGCCATTTTGGGCAACTCAGTCATAGCAATGGGTGCTTAAGGAACTTCAGAGCTGTGCTGGGTGGGCAGTTGGTGAGGTTTAGATACTTCAAAGGTTGGACAATCCACTAGATGGGGAGAGAAAAGGGGGAAAATTCAGCTTCAAATTTTGGACTTACTGCTTCATTCCCTTCTTGGGTATAGCCCTACTGTAACTTAAGGGTCCTAGGATGTCCAAGAAAGCTTCTGTTATCAGTTGTTTGTTTTAAGGCAGTAAGATGTACGGTTAACTTGTGGGTATTATATTTATATCAGCGATTTTGGTTTGTCTACCGTTCTTTTTTTTTTTTCTTAGTTAATATAAAATCTTTCACCTTCCTGTGGGGTTTAGTGATACTACCAGGTGTTTTCCTACTTGACAGTTGAAAACCTTTGATATGCCATCTTCCTCTCTTATTTTCATTACATTCAGTTCTTCCTTTCTGGAACCAACCAATTAAACCTATGGATTTTCTTTGACTAGTTCAGTCTTCCCCTGGTGCAGTTTCTGCTGTATTGTTCCTGTCTTTGCATCTCCTTACTGCTTCTTCCAACTTCATTATTTTGTAAATCACTTGTTTTCCATTGCACAAGAGTCTGTGCCTACTCCTATCCTACTCTTTCTTTCCCTGTTAAAACATTTTGTATTTTCCTCTAAACTGTCTTCAAAATGTTTTCATCCACACCATCTTTGAAGCTCAGCACTCGCCTCCTTGTTGTGCAGGCCTGTCCAAAGCCCACTGAAATCAAGAGGTGACCCTTTTGCAATTTCACAGCCCTTTGGTTGAGCACCCCCAATCAAACCCATTGATTTCTTTCAGTTTCTTCAAATCATTCATTAAGCATTTACTTCTTCCATGGAACCTGCCAATGAGAATTGATCCAAGGGCGGTCGATGTACATTAGAATAGATTTTCCTTGCTTTGAAGTTTCAACAGTAATCTGTGCCTTGTAAACACATTAACTGTTTGACATGTGACTCTATGTATTAGATCTTTCTTGGAGCAGAGGCATTGTCTTCCAGTTCAGGGCTGAATAAACTGAAGTCTGCAGTAGTATTTCTAGAAAAATAAAGGTTTGTCATCTTTGTGGATTTTTTTTTTAATAGTAACAATATTTATAAAAAGAACATTTATAGTAAATAAGACAATGGAAATGTGTCGCCAAGTCTGGACTTTGTAATTAATGTTTTCTGAATGAAACCCATTTTTCCTCCTTAGAGATGGAGGACTTTTAATAACAGCATTGTTTCATGTTGTAAATGAGCATGTTTGTATTTGGCAGCATGGCATGTCCTGCCTTGTAAATATACCAAGCCAAACACGAAACGTTTTCTCCTAGGAGAAAAAAAAAAATGCATAAAAATTTGTTGTAGCAGACGAGATTGAAAGCTTGCCATGAATGTGAAAAAGAGATTCAGAGGTGAACAGAATGTTTAAAGTGTCTGGAATACTGCTGTGGCAAGAGAATGTTAATCTGACGTTGTCTGGGCACGAGGCAGCCCTCAGAGCTGACACATTCCTTGGGGCCCCGCTGCAAACTGAGCTGCCAGCACAGTGTTTACAGCGAGATGCATGGCCAGGATGGTCTGTGGTCTGTATGGTATACATGAACTGTGCCTGCCTGCCGCGCAGGCAGCACAGGCCAAATATATTCTTCTAATTCAAAGCAAACCTAGTGTTGTATTTAACCTTGAGAGCATTCAACAGGTGGATCATACTAATATATTAGTAAGCACACAGACATATGAAATGTCCATATACATTGTGACAATGTTTATATTTGTCATGCTTATTTTAACTCCAAAATGTGACTGTAATTTATAAGCAACTGAAATGTCAGCAAATATTTTAATGTGTTTACTCCAAAGTAAATAAGACTGGATATATTTAAAAAAAAAAAGAAAACGCATGCATGTGGACACAGTGTCCATTGTGTTTTAACGACCACTACTACAAATGAGTACTGTATCCATCATGAAAAGATGGTTTCATCCAAATCTTGTTTGACAGATAGTAGCTGAATTTATGTTGTTGTTTTATCATGATTTCACAGAACATAGCAGCATGTTATTTGTCTTCAACTATTTTTTTTCTGCAGATACTGGTGGTTCCAAAGGGGAAAGACTGAGTGCCAAACTAAAAGCTTTGCCTGGAACAAGTGAACCCTATGAAAGTAGCAGCAGTAAAGAAATAGGCAAGTGGGCATCTTGTACTTTCTTACTTTCCTGGCCTTCAAAGAGAGAGGAGATGGAAAAAAATAAGTTAAAAATGTATAATTAGACAATTAGGAACACGTTTTCCCCATGAAATAAATGTGAAGAGTGGCTTTAGCTTCATTGTTCAGAGCTCACTATAAAATAATTGTAGATATTAAGAAAGGCAGCCCATGTAAATTTTTATCACTTTCAATATCTGCTGTATCCTTTAATCAGTTCTTGTGCTTCTGCAGTCATAAGCTCTTGATGAAGATTGAATTTTTAAAGGGGTTTTAAGTCCCAAATCCATGTGGAATGTGGTACTTCCTAAAATGCCCTTCCTCTAACAAACTCATCAGTCTTCCTGTTCCATGCACTTTTCTGAAGTATTTTTCTCACTTAATGACTGTAGTAAAATAAAATTATTTAAAAAATAAGAAAAAAAAAAAAAAGCTTCTATCACTAGCACTCCGGTACTGTGCTCTTGGGCCATGCCTGACTTCCCGAGTGTAGTATCTTGTTCTTCAGTGTTCTTACGCTCTTTCTGGTCTGCATTTCAAAGACACCTTACAGATGTGTAATGCTAAAGCCCACTCTTGTGTTTGATTGTATATGTTTGAAACAAAGCTAAAATGACTTGCGAGTAACTGTTTCAAATGTATTTATTTAAACTCTAGATGCCTCCTACATAGATCCACTTGGCCCACAAGCAGAAAGACCAAAAACTGCAGCAAGAAAAAGACCTGAGGAAGATGACTTTGCTGATGAAGAACTAGGAGAGGATTTGCTTCCAGAATAGCATATGGTCCACTCGTAACTTTTTCTCCTTTTAAAAGTTTTAGCAGCAAAACATTCATCCATGACAATTTTTGTAGTGGATTTTGATAAAATCTTTGTGAAATACTTTGGATATATGGTATCTTACATTAAAAACGTGGATTTGAAGTTGCAGTGTCTTTTATAATTGATTTTTTAACAAATACTGCTGAGGTTATGTTACTCAGACATAAAAAAAGCTACACTGGTATTCACACTCATTGCAAACCACATCATGTGCATAAAGCTTTTCCTTTCAGAGATGTGTCCAACGAGAACAGGAAAGCACAGCAGGCTCTAAAATTTCACCTTTCAGTGCAAAATACCTCAAAGCAATGTTATAAGGCTGAAAGTCCCATATCCCTCATCCAAAGCCAGAACTTAAGTTTAAGGCCTGTGAACTGAAATTCTGAAACTGTTAGATATGGCCTCAGTCATCTTTAAGGCCCTGATTCAGCAAAGCACTGGATACCACTACTGAAGAAAACATCTTCATTTTAGTCTATCTGTAGCTGAGCTAGGGCTATTTTGCAGTCTCTTGGCAATTCCCTAGGTATTTTTGCAATCACAAAGATGAGGAGTTTTTTATTTTGAATGGTCGGAGTGGGCAGGATTTCAATCTAGCTTGTTCAGAACTGCTAATTAGATTGCAGCTTCTGCTGGGGATTGTGGCACTGACTACACAGAGGTGGCTTTCTACAGCCTGGGTTGAGTATGTGCTAAGATGTTAGTTACAGAAATCATTTTGCTTATGAACTGAAGCAAGTTTGATCTGAAGTCATTGTGACATGTTAAATGGGAACAGGGGAACCCTGATTTACATCACTTTTTGGAGATAAAAATACTAGTTGAGTGTTCAGAATTTCCTAATAAATACTTGCAAAAGTAGTACGCTGGGGTGGCAAGGACTTGTTTTTAAAACATTGGTGCGAGTTTGATTTAATAGTTACACTTTGGTTATTACACTTTGAAATGCAATGATTCAGTCTTCTAAAATTGCCGGTGCTCATTCTGTGTTGGTGCTTAGACTGTTTCCTGACTGGTGGCACTGGAAAGTTCTCTTCATATCTTCATGAAATGTTCTTTTCAGGTTCTAAAAACATCGTAAGATGTCTCTGCAAGTGGTCAGAAATACTTCTTTAATGGCACAGTTGCAGGAATGTGATCTTGTGGGTTTTAGGGTACAGCTAATGAACTGCTGTTTCCCATGATGCTGGTGCAGCACTCAGTCTAGGACTGCAACGGCTTCCGCGTGGTGGTATAAGCAGAGCACGTTCAGTGTGGTCTATGGCACACCCTGAGGAGCTCACCAAAGAAAAAAAGACACAGTAAGCTCTGGGGCCTGATCCTTCCAGAGGGTGGAAAAGAGCGCGAGAGGGAAGTGGATGCCACCTGTATTATTTCTGCAAGTCTTTCCTATGCTGCAGTTCTCTCTTAGCCGCAGGACAGAAAGGGGAAAAAGATTTCCCCTGCTGCAGGTAGGGACAGAAAGGGAAAGAACAGATGGCTTATGTGGCTAAAGAACTTGGATACCACATTGCAATGCTAATGTGCCAAGCCAGAGCAGTCTTTGGCTTTTTGACTGTTGAGCTCAGCTGAGGAGACCTTCCATGCCTTTTAGAATGAGAAATAGAGAAACGTGTTGCCACTTTTGTTTCTGGTCAATCCCCAGTTTCACTGCAGACTTTACCATTTTACTTTTTTCCACTCCTTGAGAGTAATCTGAAGATGGTGGTGCACACCTGTGAACACAGAGTCTGTGGGTCGTTGTCAGCTGGGTATATGCCAGGTCGGTTGTAGCGGCAGCAGGAACTTGCTGTCTCTGGCACTGGGCAGCCCTGACCTCTCCTCACAGAGGCTGCCCCTGCAGCCCCACCACTGCCAAAACCTTGGCACTGACACCCAATACAACAGTGTATATTTTTAATATTTTCAATGAAATGTCAGTCAGAAAGACAAAGGAGGGGAGACGGAAAGGCAACCAAGCTGAACAATTCTCACAGAAGGGCTCGGGCAGGTAACTTAACCTTACTATCACATTGGGACCAAACTTTCTTCTTGCACATTCTTCAGTGCTGCCATATCTACTGCTCAGGTCATGGGATGACATATTCCTGCATATCATGGTAGTTGTTTTCTGTCAGGCTTACAGTCTTGGAAGGACTGGACCTCCAGGATGCCAGGCAGGAGCATTTTCAGCTACAGACTGTAGTGGAAGGAGGTGTCTGACTAATTGCAGTGGGAGAAAGTATTTGGGACCACGGCAAGGACTGTAGATAAACCTATGAAACAGGTCAAAGGAGAAGACAGGCAAGATACAGTTATGGTCTTCTAACACAAAACCATTTGAGTAGAGCATCTAATTAAATGTTGCAATTGCATAGAATCATAGAATGCTTTGGGTTGGAAGGGACCCCTAGAGGTCATCTAGTCCAACCCCCCTGCAGGAGCAGGGACACCGCTAACTAGATCAGGCTGCTCAGAGCCCCGTCCAACCTGGCCTTGAATGTTTCCAGGGATGGGGCCTCCACTGCCTCCCTGGGCAACCTGTTCCAGTGTTTCACCACCCTCATTGTAAAGAACTTCTTCCTTATATCTAGTCTAAACCTACCCTGGTTTAGTTTAAAACCATTACCCCTTGGCATGTCCATGTTAAGTGTCATGAATCACTAATAATCTGGAATATGGTTTACAGGTGGACTTAGCCTGTAGAAACACACCTATGGACATCAGAGAGATTTTGATCATCAGCAGCATTTTCTTGGTTCAGTTAGCCTAAATGCCTAAATGTACATTATGAAAAATTCTGTGATTTACAAACAAAGCATTGCACTTTTGTTCCACTACTGCACAAACTCCAGGAACTTCTGGAACACGTTGTTTCCTATAGCATGAGGATCTGATTATATAATGCTCTGGGTTATGATGCAATTGCACGTTATTTTGCAAGCACAGTTGAGCTTGTTCTGAACTGACAGAAAGCTGCATGATCCAGCTCCAATACTGGAATAATAAGTCCTGCTCACAGTCAAAATTATTTAGCCCAGGTTCAATTCCTTCAAAACTACGTTAACTATGGCTACATCTCTACTAGAATTGCAACATTGCCAGGCCCAGAGCAGAGGAGCTGATGTGTAACCATCCGTACCATAAGGCCAGTAGCACACTCCCCAGTACAGTTCTGGCCTGTGACTGTTTGCAATCTCCCAGACGATTCCCTTGCATGACCCAAAGGTTAGCCTGGGCCAGGAACCGTTCATCACAGGCAGCGTTGGTGCAGCCTCCTCCTTCTGCTGTGTGAGACGTTCTGTGTGAGGGAGCACAAGGTGTGACATCCCACCAGGACTCAACGCTGGAGAGCCATCCCTGATGGGGACTAAGAAAATTGGAATCCATTCAGGAGAAAGCAGCTGTGCGCGTGTCCAAAGTGCCGCATCAGCATGTTGTTGGAAAGCCTCAAGCTATTGGTAGGTGAACACACCTGCATGATTCAGGCAGCTCAGGTCTTGAAGGAAGCGTGGCCATGCTAGAGGGGTTCTGCATCTAAAATAATTACCTGGGTTATATGTGATTATTGTGCTATGTTGATGTGATGACCCTTGCGGCTGTCCTGGAGCTATCCTGGTTGGCATTTAGCTCAGGTGCAATGTGAGTTGTGTTCCCTGCTGCCATGAAGGATGCCCTCAGTCCTGAGATAGGTCTCAGAAACTGCAGGAGTGGAAACACTGCATGAGCTAAATAATTCTATTTTGATCCCAGAAATTCAAGCAGAAGACATTTAGTCAGGTTTGGTCATGCAAAACAGACTCCATCTCCAGAAGGACTGTTTGGTGGATAAGAAATTGGTTGGATGGCCACATCCAGAGGGTAGCGGTCAACAGCTCCATGTCCAGATGGAGACCAGTGACAAGTGGTGTCCCTCAGGGGTCCATACTGGGACCAGTTCTGTTTAATATATTAATCAATGACAAAGACAGCAAGATTGAGTGGACCCTCAGCAAGTTTGGAGATGACACCAAGCTGAGTGGTGCACTTGACATGCCAGAAGGATGGGATGTCATCCAAAGAGACCTGGACAAGTTGGAGAGGTGGGCCTGTGTGAACTTCATGAGGTTCAACAAGGCCAAGTGCAAGGTCAAGCACCTGGGTTGGGGCAACCCCCAGGATCAACACAGGCTGGGGGATGAAAGGATTGAGAGCAGCCCTGCCGAGAGGGACTTAGGGGTACTGGTGGATGAAAAGCTGGACATGAGCCTGCAATGTGCGCTGGCAGCCCAGAAGGCCAACTGTCTCCTGGGCTGCATCAGGAGAAGTGTGGCCAGGAGGTCGAGGGAGGTGATTCTGCCCCTCTACTCTGCTCTGGTGAG
>NW_009258651.1:1498201-1505675 GCF_000687185.1 Egretta garzetta
AGGGCAGCCCATTGAGTTCTCCCTGACAGGCATGCACTGTCCTCTGCGTATGAGCCTGGGCCCAGGGTCGACTGACAACATATTGGGGTGGGCTCAGACCCTCTAGAACTTTCAAGCACCCTCTAGTGACGGTACTGGGCATGCGCCCCACTGCTGAGTGGGAGGCATGGGTATGCAAAACATTGACTATGTAAGAGGACAATCTGGCCCTCCACCGGATTCGAAGATACATCGGGCACATGGACTGCATGGACGGACGGACGGACCAACGGACGGACAGACCGCACGCAAACCCGTGGTGGTAGCTATTGCAACACTCTCGCGCTCTCTTTTTGTCTATCTCTCTTTCTCCCCTTCCCTTTCTCACTTTTCCTCTCTTTCTCTGCTTTTCTCTCATGTATTTATTGTTGGCTAAATAAAGCGACTTGGCACTTGACTCCATTTTGAGTCTTAATTCTGTTTCCAAGAATGTAAAAGGGACCTAGTCACAATAAAATATTGGAATTAACCAGAAGTTAAGCCCAGCTGCCCCCAACCTCATAGAATTAGATATCTCAGGTCAGTTGGAAAGCAAGGGGGTTTAACCTCTACCACATTGTTCAACCCAGCAGTGGATCATGACAAACCCTCAGCACGAGAAAGACATGGAACTGTTGGAGCGGGCCCAGAGGAGGGCTACAAAAATGATCTGAGGGCTGGAGTACCTCTCCTGTGAGGACAGGCTGAAAGAGTTGGAGCTGTTCAGCCTGGAGAAGAGAAGGCTGTGGAGAGACCTGATTGCAGCCTTTCAGTACTTAAAGGGAACCTATAGGAAAGACAGGGAAAATATTTTTAGCAGGGCTGGTTGTGACAGGGCAAGAGGTAATGGTTTTAAACTAAACCAGGGTAGGTTTAGGCTGGATATAAGGAAGAAATTCTTTACAATGAGGGTGGTGAAACACTGGAATGGGTTGCCCAGGGAGGTAGTGGAGGCCCCATCCCTGGAAACATTCAAGACCAGGTTGGACGGGGCTCTGAGCAACCTGATCTGGTTAGTGGTGTTCCTGCTCACTGCGGGGGAGTTGGACTCTAGGGGGTCCTAGGTGACCTCTAGGGGTCCCTTCCAACCCAAAACTTTCCATGATTCTAAGCCACATTGCAGGTATGTGCTTCCAGCACCATTTAAGCCCTGATTTTGTGTTTATCATCTTGGAATTAGTATATCATTTAAAATTCCTGAATAAAGTTTTGGTAATTGTAATAGGACTGCTATTATATCAGGCTTTTTTTTTTTTTAATCTTAGGAAGGCAGCAGTATTAACCCTGGGAAAATGCTAATCCTCTTGAGGAACTGACTCATGAGCTATTTTAGCTTGTATTATCATGAAAAACGTATTGGTCACAATATTAAACAATCCTCAGTTGACCTCTCAGACCTCAGATATTCTGTAAGTCTTCTTCAGGATGTGCTGTTACCTTTCTCTTTACATGTATGAAAAAATGTCTCTACAGTAGGCTCTGTTAATGACCCTGTGAGTCACTGTCATTTTACAAAACACACAGAAATTCAGTTCCCTTGGATAAAGGTGGAAAGTAATCACAGCAGTTCTATCCCCTGAAACAGACATTTGTCGTCGTGATTTGCTCTAGAGTCTTCTACGTGAATTACTACTTCAGAAGTGGACAGGGAAAAAAATTCTCTGAGAACAGCCTCTTAGAGCATAGGCTATGGACACTCTAGCTGGTTACCCTGGTGCCGAGTATCTTGGCAGCATAAAGAGCCAAATATAAATGATTACCTGGGTAGTATTTGCTTTATTTGTTTCTAAACAAGCCTAACTCCACAATATCAAAGCACTTGTATTCACATATTTCACATTTCACCCTGAATATCCTTCACCACCCTGAATATCCTTCACTACAGATTGCATAACTCATTACTTCTAAAACGAAGTTATTCTAGAGTAACATGGGAAATTAATACTGTACAAAAAGAAGGATAAATAGTTCTGTGAGTCTTATGGTGAAGGGCTGTTTCTGTTCTTGGTTCCTTTGCAAGTGTAGTATGAGACCGTAAGATACTAACCTAATTTGCTAAGCTTTGATTATTCTTGATTTCAAAGGCAGGGATGCTCAGCTTTTCAGTAGAAAGGCTATGGTTAACCTGCTTGCACCTCAGTTTCCACCTTTGCAAAATCAAAGGTCATTAAGGATCTTCCACTTTGCAAGAATTCAGTTTTGCAAAGCTAAAATGCCAAACAACTGTAAAATTTGCTGAGATCTTGCTGTAGAAGATGCTATGCCATGGAAGCTGCAAAGTGGTATTATAATGCTTACAAATGCAGGGAAGAGGGAATGGGAACAGAATCAGCAGTCTGGGTGACAGGTTCTCTGCAAACAGAATGTGAGGGAGAAGGACATCTCTGGGGAGTAATTTAATTCTCTCTCTGAAGATTTATACCGGCTGGTGATGCCAGATGAATGTTTGTTCCACACAACAATATAAGTTGTTCAACTTAAAGATCTATACGATGATTTTTTAAAAATGTTTTTCATGTCACTATTTCAGATAGGGATGGGATCTGCTATAGCAGGATGGGGATGTGCAATTGGAATATGCCAGTTTAGGGCAATTGTATCATTGTTGTGACAAGCACATTACTGTGGCATCACTAATAATGCTTGTCATAATAATGTGCTTTATTTATGTGTGAACTAGCTGCCATGCCAGGGCAGATATGGAAGGCAACAACCAGTCAAGAGAAACTCTTGACAAGGTTGCAGGTTGGTGATTTGATGTGTCTGGGAAGGACTCGGTTCTTACACCTACTGGTAGGTTTTCACAATCATTCTAATGGCTGTGAAACAACTTTCCAAGTTATCTTAATGGTCTGATAAGGTATTTGAAAAGGATTTTTTCTCCTGCTGTGACATATGTTTTCTCCAACTGTTAGTACCAACGTAAGAGACGCGTCCAAAAACGGCACCCTCTTCAGAAGAATCCAGTAAATGTAGGGTATAGGCTTGAAAACCAGTGCGTCTTGTCCTCAACGTCATTGTGAGCAGTCCTGGACAGACCTCCTGGACAGAGGTGGCAGTGCCCGACTGCTCAGTGGACTGCCTACATGCATCTTGGTGTTTGTATGTATGAAAGTGTGAGTGTTAGGGGCTGAAATCAGTTGTGTTTTAACATAAATATTTCCTTCCTATGAGGTACCACATCGATGGTGATGTGGTGGCCATGTCACAGAGAGCAGAACGTTGGTGGTGGCCATGTCACAGGGGGTTGGTGATGCGGCTGAGGGAACTGGGGTTGTTTAGTCTGGAAAAAAAGAGGCTGAGGGGAGACCTTATTGCCCTCTACAACTACCCGAAAGGAGGTTGTAGTGAGGTGGGTGCTGGTCTCTTCTCCCAGGTAACAGGCGATAGGATGAGAAGAAATGGTCTGAAGTTGTGCCAGGGCAGGTTAAGGTTGGACATTAGGAAAAATTTCTTCCCCAAAAGGGCTGTCAGGCACTGGAAGGGGCTGCCCAGGGAAGGGGTCGAGTCCCCACCCGCAGTTGGCATGCAGATTTTTTAAGTGCAATGAGCATGGTAATGCAATACAGGACCTAGTCCTCAGCACCGTATGGAACAACTGTCTCTATCATGTCAGAGGCCTTGACCCAAAAAGAAGGGAGGACAAAGCTATCCACATTTTAAGCTTTACGAAGTGCTGAGTGTTTCTCCCTAATGCTTGGATGAGATACCTTGGGAAGGCATGCTCTCTGAGAAATGGCCTCAAGTTGTGCCAGAGGAGGTTGCACATCAGGAAAATCTTTTTCACTGAAAGGGTTGCTAAGCATTGGAACAGGCTGCCTGGGGAAGTGGTCAAGTCACCATCCCTGGAGGTATTTAAAAGACGGGTAGACAAGGTGCTTAGGGATGTGGTTTAGTGGTGGGATGGCAGGGGTAGGTTAACGGCTGGACTTGATCTTAAAGGTCTTTTCCAGCCTAAATGATTCTATGAGTCTTCTATGATTCTAGGATGGGTATAAAAAGGGCTGCTTAGCAAGCTGGCCCGGACTGGAGGCAAGCAGGTGAGTGCAGGCTGAGGCGAGAGGGTAGGGAGGTGGGCAGGGAAGGGAGGGCTGCTGCCCTTCGGAGAGCTGGGCCCAGGCAGGGAGGCAGGGGTTGCCCGTGGTGTGACAGGTGGTGGCTGTTCCTCCTTTGTCTTTTAGAACTAGAGGCTCAGACAAGAACACAACCAGACTGTGGCGCACTCCCATCTTCAGCCGCTCAGCCAGAGAGATTTGTTACTTTCTACAAGGACACTGACATAAAGATAAGGAATGAAAAAAATGACACCAACTCCTGGCACCAACCCCAATGATGCCACGCCACAGTGGACAGCAGGCTGGCAGTAGCCCATGTCACCACGGGGTTGGTGACACAGCCAGCCTGGGATGGGTGTCTCCTGGCTGCCTGGGAGATGTGGGACGGCCAGCCCTGGCCTGATGCTGGGAGAGCCCCGGGCAGGGAGGCAGGGGCTGCCCATGGCAATGGAGGGTGGCTGCTCTGGTTGTCGATATTACCCTGTCTTTTACAGCCACAGTCTGTACTGCAGCACAGTCTCACAGGCAGCTGGAAGCTCCCCATAGCCACAGACAAACGGAGCTGCGCACCACCCACCCTCTCTGTGTGAAATGTCTCTCAATATAAAGTCTCCTGATTCATGAACCCATTGGCCAGTTCTTGTCTGCGTGGTCTGTTTGGGGAAACTTGTGCGTACGTATGTACAAAAATATCTCTATATAAATCTGTATGTTACACAGGAACGCTTCCTGACATAAAGGAAGCGGGGAGCCACGCAGAGGGTGCTCTGAGATCATGTGGATATGATGGTTTAAAAACATGACAACTGTCTGATCCCAGTTGGAAACAGTATGAAACACGCGGGGATATGACATCATCAACAATGGCAATCTCCATGCATGCAGTGGGCAAGGGCTTCCGCTGGTCACGTATTGCTGGGAAAGCTGTAAGGGGTGGCTGGTTCTCCAGCCAGCCACAGGCCATGAGACTGTCAGAAATGGTGACTACCTGCCATAAAACGGCATCTGAAACAACATGGTGGCCCTGTATGTGTTGTAGGAGGGGGCTTCCAGCTCTGAGGCCCTTCTAGAACTGACGGGAAGGGGTGGCTGGTGTCAAGAAATGGCCGTGAGCCAGCCACAGGGGATATGAAAATGAGTGGATCATGTTTTACAAAATGTCAGCTCGGCACCATTACAAAGGGCCAAGAGTCCTGTCCTTCAGCCAGCGGGATGAGGCAGGAGGCAGTCTGTGGGCTCCACACGGACATTGCCACCGGGTCAGCTGTGGTCAAGGGCAAAGGCAGGATGTTCTGTGCTCTGTTGCTGGGATTTTTCACCTGAGGCCATCGAAGAAAAACATCGCTCTGCCTTGACTGTTTTCTCTTAGAAAACAGCCATGAGCCATGGAATTCCCTGTAGACTCACATAAAGGTGCATATGGCTGCTATTCTGAATTTATTGATTAAAATATCATAGATTGAACCAAATTCAGGACAGGCTTTTTACTACTAAATATTTTTTCTAATATTTCATTATATAATTTTTTTTTTTTAAAACCCCTCAAATTCTCTGAAAATTATAAATCAAAGTCAATGACAATGATACTGGTACCTTAATAATATCTTAGTAACTTCCCAAAGTCAGGGTAGAATCTACGTTTTGCTGAAGTATGTAAGCCAATTTTCTATGATTCAGAAGTCTCTGGGATAGACTATGCCATGAGAGCTGGCATAGCGACTCTTTCAGTTCCCGTGTAAGGGAATCTCATTTGCTGCCCTTCTGTGATTCTTATTATTATTTGAGTCAATGAGATTGCTTGTCAGATAATATGATCAAGCTAATGGACAGAATTAGACCATTGTCTAGATGAGACTCAAAGCCTTAAACTCACAGGCAATTTAATGTTTATGCCATTGTTTCCTCTCCTTCTGCTCTGATCTTTTGAGCCAGACCCCTCCCAGAAACGTCACTGCATATAAAGGAAGTGCACAAAACTCAAGTGTGACATCCTCATGCTACTCAGAAAGCATTGAGAAAAGATACTGGTTTATCACAGGAAGAGTAATGTCAAGGCATCTGTCATGATAAATATTAGCCATGTTGCCACATGTACCATTTGGTGCTGAAGTAACACTAGGCCAGGTGTAGCACGGGGCTCAGGGGATTAGGCCGGACTGGGCTAACTGGAAAGCTGCCTTGCCCCAGTCTGTCACCTGAGGACACAGGAGAGTTTTGAACTCGATTTGAAAAAAGTCTGTCCTCAGAGTCAAAACCCGATTCAAATCCTGTGCAGTTCAAGGTTAAGATACCGCTCATGAGTGATTCTGACCTGTGACGCATAAGGTACCAAAACCACTAAAAATCACACTTTGACTCAACTCAATCACTTTTCAGAAACCATGAAATCAAGTCACTTCATCACATTACGAATGCTGGGTCATTCTGTTTCAATTCCAGTACGATCTGTGAAGCTGATGTCTTGTATTTCTGTGGTACCACGCTGGGGTTTCACAGCCCTTGTGTGACTTATGAACCTATTTTCCCTTATTCCTGATCAATATTTTCATATTTAACTATCCTTACACTCAATGCCTCAACAGACGTGAAAAGGCTTAATCATAGCACACCAAATACCTGATGCAAGTGATACATTCTAAAGGCTGTTTATAGTGCAAAACATTTCAGTGGACCACATCTTTTATGACCTGGAGTACTACAGATGCTCAGGTTTGTGGGTTGTGCCAGAGACCCTGAACAGATTGCACTATGTGCCTCTTAAAAGTACCGGTAAACCAGCACAGAATGGACGGAGGAGTCATTAGAGGTGAGTCTCACCTCAACCTCATTTAGATATGCACAACGCAAGTTCTCACCTTCTGAAGCAGGCCTCCTTTTTAGTCAGCAGAGAGTGAGTTGCAGTGGGTGTCTGCTGTAGGCCACCTCAGCGGGAAGACCGAGCGGATGAGCCCTTCTACGGACAGCTTGAAGCAGCCTCGTGTTCACCGGCCCCGCTCCTCACGCGGAACTTCATCCAGCCCAGTGTCTGCTGGAGGATCTACACAGCGGGGCTCCTTCTGGAGAAACAAACCATTGGTGCTACCGGGAGACAGGCATGTTGGAGATCCCAAACCCCTGCAAGGGACAGTGCCAACAGCTCCGAACTGACTGAAGGGGTCCGGGCTGCAGCAATCCCCTCCTCAGCTGCAGTTGCATAGCCAGAGCCATGCTGTTTTCAGACAGAAATCCCCACATTTTTTTTCTCATCAGCCGTGGTTCCTACCGGGCCCAAACCATCCTGGCTCGGCCTCAATCCCGTGCCCTGGCCCAGTGGTCCCGCTCGAGGCTGGGGGGCCCAGCAGGCCTCGGGACAGCCCGGCTGGCCTCCGCGCCGCGGATGTGGCGGAAGGGAGCGCTCGCCT
>NW_009258651.1:1506593-1522064 GCF_000687185.1 Egretta garzetta
GACTGCTGCACCGCGCAGCAGCCTGACGGAAGGGTGTCAGAGCAGGCGTCTGAATAGGCAGATGTAAGGCAAATAACGTGGAAACAAGCGGTGCGAGGAGTGCGTCTGAGGAGCAGAAGGAGAAATGAGAAACGAGTGAGGTGGAGTTCGCTGTGAGATGGAGCTCACACCCACACCCCCGCCCGGGAGCACAGCCCACCCCTCAAAGGGTCAATTCAGCAAATTGTCGTATGTCCGTTCACTCAGAGGACCCTCAGCAAAGGACCATCACCAAGAAAGCCCCTCCTGACTCTGCAGCATCCGCAAAGGGGCTCAGATGCTTTCCCTGAGATGCCACTCCAGGCGCTCCGCTGATTTCTAAAACGAGAGTACAGCATGTGTTCTTCTTGCATACCAGCAGAGCCGTATCTTCACGTACTCTGCTACAAACGCTCCCAAAGGGCTTGCTGTCCACTTTGCTGTAGGAGCGCAGGCAAGGAATGAGCACTGCAATTTGCTACATCTGTGTTTTCAACCTACGCTTTGCAAACCCCCCTCCCCTGAGGTGGAACAGGGTCTGACAGACTATTTTTAAGGGGGCATAAAAATAAGTAAAGTAAATCTGCTATTAGGCTGGTTGATATACAAAACAAGGCTCAGCACTTCTGTAGGGAACTGGTGAAAAGCTTGGAAACCACTGTTTTAGAACACTAAACCTAGGTGTGATCACATTCTCGCTACCAAGTCTTCTGGTAGTTTTGTCTGAGTAAGACTGACAAAACTGGGTTCTCTGTTTTCAGCTTTCTGTAAAGACGCTGCAGACAACAGGAAGCTAAAATATGCTAAAACTTAAAAGGAACTGAATTTCTTGCTACTTTCTGTACATTATCCTTCATACATACCTTGATGCAGTTACTGTGTATTCAGCAAACTTAAATATCTCCTTGTTAGCGATCTCCAATAAACATTTATTTTGCGGCATGGTTTTTGCCCACTTTTAGTTTACGAAGTAATCCTACTGAGAAAAAATGGTTTATTTGCTCAATAAGCCTTTCATAAACAAAGTATTTTTAGAAACAGTAATTTTAGGAATATATTTTCTGTAAGCAGACTGAGGATTTTTTAAGCTAGCTAAGTGTGCAAAAAGCAAGTATGATGAACGGAACACCTACTGTTAGGATCAGGTATTTTTTACGCTGTTTTTGCCAAATTCTAGCGCTATCAGAAAATTGTTCTTCTGGTCTGAAAACAGTGCCTTCCTTGCTCACACCTCGTTGGGCAGGTATTTATTTTCAGTTGGAGTTCTGTATAAGCTTACTTCTTAACAGAGAAACAGCTGCTAATTGGGGCCTGGCTTACAAAAACTTTATTAAGAAACTAAATCCACTGTACTTTTCATCAAAATGCTTTTAAATAGACCATTAACCATTAACATACGAGTAACTTGATGACATCTCCAAGCTAGAAATTTTAAAAGATAGTGAAAAAAAAGTGTTACACTGTTAAAGGCAAAATTTAAAATTATATTTAGGGGAAAATTTGTTTCTCTAGGGTGCAGAGGCCTGAGTGTACTGTCCAGTTAACAGATCTCATTTGGAGCTTTTTTCTTGATCACATTTTTACTGTATCATTAGTGTGCAATGAGACAGCAACAGATGTTGCAAGATGTGTAATGGAAGTGTAAAATATAAAATTGCTCATAATGAACAGTAATGTGCATTTGATATTACAAGCTGCTATTTCATAGATTTCGAAGGCAGATAAAAAGCATTATGAAGATCTGGTCTGAATTGTGGTGTTCACCCCATTACCCTGGAAGCAAGCTCCTAAATCCCAACAGAGCTACTGCATACCTTTTAAAAGGACACGCAACTCTCCATTAAAGATTGCAAGTAATGGCACGTTATGTCTTGTCAATAGCTAACTGATTTCACTTCTACAACCCCAACAATTTCTTCTCTGCGGCTGGGGTGTTCATCTGAAAAACTGCATATAGCTGTCTTCTGTAATACAGAGCTTTCTTGACAAGCCTGCTTACATGCAGTTCTTCTAATCTTTCCTCATAAATTTCTCCCCTTCACT
Source organism: Egretta garzetta (assembly GCF_000687185.1). Lineage (NCBI taxonomy): Eukaryota > Metazoa > Chordata > Aves > Pelecaniformes > Ardeidae > Egretta > Egretta garzetta. Next base: position 1,508,655 of record NW_009258651.1, read on the forward strand.
CATTCGTTGCTGTCTCCTGAACTGCCTCCTGAATCACCAGAGGTGTTCTAGTAATGAATGCTCAGAAACGAATTCACTGAAGGCAGCCACCTCTTGTACACCCTGATAGGACACCCCTCAAAAGCATGAATTTGACTATTTGAAACCTGCATCAAGGTGCCTGCCCCATTCCAGCCTGTGTCTCAGACATCCTGCTCTCCAACTTCTTTTCTGCCCCTAAAGAGTTACTGTGCAGTTGATTTCTGCTCTATGCATAAAGGGTCTTTTTTCTTTTTGACCTGCATTTTAATGTCTGAGATACCTCATGCTGTTTCTCTATCTTCATTAGTGTTGCAGCAGTTCCCATTGTTACCATCTGCAGATTTCATTAACATAGTGTTTATACTCCCTATTCCAGGTCATTAATAATAAAGATATTAAGTCTGGCTTGACTTACCTTCCCCTGCGTATCTCCCTAGGCACCTGTTCCCAGCTGTTTAACACTGCTTCTTGTAATTCTTCTGCTCACGTGACCGTTCAGTTCAAGACAACGGAATTTTTTTCATATCGGCATTTGTGAGAAAGAATCAAATATATTACTTAGAGATCTGTGTGTAACATTCACCTTACTGCATCGCATGGTTTGTCATCCTATTTAAGCATGGAAGAATTAGGTTTGATTGACTCAAAGTTCAAATAATCCTCATGTGGCTTCTTTCCTTGCCTTTGTTCTGTGCTTACTATTTATTTTCTATTACTTGCTCTTTAATTTGGTTATACAAAAATCAAGACTTACATCATTTTTGGCTTGCTACAACCCAGAGACACAGGAGTTGCGCATGGATTGCACCACAGATCCATCTGGTCCACGATCCTGCTGCTGGCAGCAACCAACAGTGGGTATTTGAGACAAAAGTTGGAGGAAGAGTATTAGTTCATCTGCCTGATACTGAAATTCCATCCTGATGGCCACAGGAGATCAGTATATAAGTCAGAGCACAAAGTTTAATCACCCAAATCGCTCTTCACCCTGCAGAGCTATAAAGAGACAGCAGACTTCCCTGAAGTCAGTGGAGTGGAGTGAAATCTTGAGCATGCTGGATTTGCTCAGCACTTCAGGAAGTTGGACTAAGAATTTTCCAGCGTTTTTCAAAAATAGAGCCAGCAGCAGAAGCTCTACCGTGAAGCCATCATGTCATGAAGTCATCAGGCTGACTGTGTGCCAATTTGTGACATCTATCCAGGAGTTGCTTGTCCTTTTTAGTAGTATTACATGCGCAGTCGATGAAATCCAGAAAGCCTGATTGTACAAGGAGGCACTGGCAGGGGCTCCTTGGCTATCACTATGGTTCAGAGTTGCTTCACAAAATGAGTGATAGAGGTTGTCTTACCACCTGCGGCTCCCTGCCGACAGCACAGGATGGGTGTTGCTTGTTAAAATTTAGAGAAGCCATAAGCATGGTGAATCTTTACCAATGCAAGCTCAGCTCCAGAGATGCACACACGAGTTGCTCATGGACAAGAGCTGTTATAAAAAGGATTCATTTTAAACATGTCCCAAAACATTTGCAGGGCCTGATCATAAAGCTCAGAGTAACGGTTGAAAAATCCGATCCCACTGAAGTCAACAGCACATTTACAGGTGGTCTTGATTTGTGATTCCGTTCATGGTGCTGCAGATCACAGGTGCCCTTCATTAATCAGCTGTATACATCAGCTCTTCTTATTCTCTGTTGTCTTAAGGTTATAACAGCATTCATAGCTACTTTGTAGGAATACACTCATGGCCTTCTACAAACATACTTCTGCACGAATTTAGCAAAAACTCTTTATGCGTATTCAAGAAGTCATTCCCGTTTCTGAATTTCCAGATCTCATGGCGTCTGTCTCTGGGGCCTAATCCTGCATTTACTAAGGGTTCATTTACAGAGACTGAACTTTTATTGTCAGTGTTGATCTGATAATGAAATCCCGTATTAGCTAGTCCCTCTCTCAAACATTGCCCAACTTGTTTTTTCTGCTTTTCAAAAACCAGTTTCAGTTTATAAGCATCCTTGGTTTAGCGCTCATCTACATAAAATCTTACTAAAAATAATACAGGGAAGTTTTTTGTTTGGTTTTTTTTTACTGGTAAAAGCCAAGCTTGTCTGCAGTGCTTTTGAAAAAAGTCATACAAGAGGGCTCATACTCCAGCGATTTTAAAGAACCTTATCCAAGACTTTTTTCAGGATTTAACATGATCATGTGGCACAGTGTGCATATCCCAAAGATGCAGCCAAGGGCAAGAATACAAGGGGGCATGGAACTGCTGTCCTTTTCATTTGAGTCCATGTTTGTACAACTCTTCAGAAAATCACTGTTAGCACTAGGCTGTTTCATGCAAGCGCTGTACTTACTACCTGTATATAAAACAAACTAAGCATAATGTGAACAAAAGAACACCTGCTATAGAGAAATAAGTGGCTTGCCAAGAGGGGTAAAAAAAGTTGTTAGCTCTTAATCCCGGAAATATTTCAGAGTGCAAAGTAAAGGGATGATGATCTGCTTATTAGACTTCTGATAACATCCAGCTGTTAGCCTAGGGCTAACTGTTTTTCTGGAGAGTCAGCTGTATTTGCCTGCCCCAGCACAGCATCTGCCCCACTGGATTTAGAAACTTGGAAACTATGAAGTGATAATATTATTAAAAGTACTATGTACAAAAGCGGCATATGGGACAAGACAGATGAAGTCTTTGCAAGAGTTTTACTTCTGACAGCAACTTTTCTCTCGAGTTTCCAGGCTTAGTGCATAAACGGCAGGAAGTTTATTTTTCACTGGGAGCTCTCAAAGCACTCATAGGGTCATAAGGAAAAGCAGCCTAGAACTAGTCACACTTCATTAGCAGTTCCAGTTCAGTACAAACCTGCTTCTTGTTCCAGCAGATCGAATCATAGCAGCCCGGCATAGCTCACTGCTCCTGTCATTTGTAAATCGGGAGTGCTGGCTAGGCAGACTTAGCCTTACAGACTGGTAACCTGAGTTCGTAGGACAAGGGCAACCCTCATGGAAATGATTGGGCTCTCTAGTTTGCAGCAGTGGCCACAGCAAATGACAGAAGGATGCAGGGGATGCTTGGGTGCCAGCGGAAAGTTGGACTTCTCTGGTTCTCCCACCACTCTTCCCAGCTGCTTCTGTTGTGTCCACCAGTTAGGTGCATCTTTCACTACTTACAGGAAAGAGTCAGTGGGAACTTGGAGTATGCCTTTTTTCAAGTCAATTACCCTGATCAAGCAAATTTGCCCTGTTCTATGAGAAGACATAAAAACATGACTTGTAGTGCTTGGAGTAATGGAGATGCATTGAACTACAGCAGCTGAGGCTGTGGTCATCACAGGCACAGAGCAATTATGTTCAATACGTGAAAACAGAGGAAGCAGGTCATGGAACTGCATTTATACAGCTGGGGTGCTGGTGGTTTTTAGCCATTCAGATCCAAATCAGGCTGGGTTGCCTAGAAAGATGAAAATGAGGCATTAGTTATACAGCCTTTCTTAACAGGTTTGACCTGAAGATGCAGCATCTTGGATATGGCTTCAAAGTTTAGTGACGTTTGAGTTCAGCATTTAATTTCAAGAGGCATTACTTAAGAGTCTTCAGCCTTAAAGCTCTGGTTTGGAAAACCACATCTATATTTTGGATCCATCTTTAGGTTTGGATCCTCTCTGATTCCTTCCAATCCTCACGTCATGGAGTAGAGGTGTCTACAGCAAACTTAGCAATACAAGAGATATTTTTGTAGAAAGTAGAAAACCACACCATTCTGCAAAAAAAACCCAAAACATTTATACCTGGCTTTTGCCCCATGGGAATTCAGAGGGGAAGCTTGTTGTAGACCATGACTGCAGTGACAGTGTTCTCTTGTTATTAGTGAAAACTCTTATGTTTGCATCCAGAAGCATGTTCATGCTTTCCAGTAACATCATAAACCAGGTGCTAGAGATAATACAGTAGAGGAAATACCAATGTTTAGCAATCCACCACTGAAATTATTCACACTTGAGTCTGAAATGGGAACGTAGCACAGGAGAAAAGGCTGTATTCCACTCTCCTCTCTACTTCTGGCTGCCAGACATTTTATTTCACATTGGTGTGAGATCCTATAACATGAGGGTATTTCCTGGGCAAAGTAAGCAAATATAAATGGGACAGAGAAGCTTTGCAAAAAATATCTGTGACATCACAGATGTCTGGCTATGAGAGCTCTGGTCAAATTTTTCTGTGAGGAAAACAAATTCCTTAAAAAGACAAAGAATCCAGATTACATGGCCTTTTTTTTTTTTAAAAAAAAAAAAAAGGTCTATCTTCTTTGATGACAGAATAATCAGGTTTGCATTTGGCTAGAGCTGTGATTCCAGATTTGTTTTAACCTGATGAACTGGTGATACTTCTGAAAAGGGCATCTCCCCTCTGCCCCCACCTTACAGCTGCTTGTTCATGCTGGCTTGTTTGTGTAGGGCTCTGTGTACGTGTGGCGAGACAGCTGAAGGATCAAAATCCAGCTTTTGATGAAGTTACTTTTCAGCTGGATGAATCCCCAGATCCAGTCCTGTGACCAGAAGAACGTCAGGACCAACCCAGGGGCGGAGGCGAGAGGGACAGCCAGGCTGCCTGATTTGGCAAGCACAGATTTTGTTGACTAGAAGTGACTGTGCAACCAGAGCTTGAGGCAGACTTATGCTGCCCCTGCCGCAGCTGAAACCTCTTCTCAGAGACCACCTGAGAAGATAAAAGGCTACTGCTTTGATACCCAAGGAAGTGGTACACAATTTAGGAATTACTTTAAATCTGTTGCAGTTTTCAAAAACAGTTATTTTGAAACTGCTGTGGGACGGACGGCATTGTATACTCCATCATTTATATCATCCCGTAAATAATTATATTGATGACAAGTATTTAATTTATTAATTTTTCTTATGTAATTGCCCCACTTATCTACTCTGTAGTCATCCTATCCTGATCCTAAATAGAGAACGGCTTAAAACCCAGTGCAAGAAGTTTTCCTGGTTTTGCAGCACTTCACATGACAGCTAACATTACAGGCTTGAACATTCTCGCTCATATCAAATCTTTGACTGTTACTCAGTTTTTTCGCCTCAGCTGCTGTAATTTCCTGGCCAAACATGGGAAATGATTGATTCAGTTTGCAAGAAAAAAATGTTCCGCTTCACTGTTAGGAAAACGTACCAAGTAAAGAGGTGGTGAAATACTGCAAGCAGGGCCTCCGGGCAGGTGGGGGAACGCCTCTCCAGGTTTTTAAGAACAGGCTGGACAAACATGGGCAAATACATCTGAGTTTGCCTGATGGAGGCATTTGGACTAGGTGACCTCCCAGCGTGTCTTCACGCTCTGTGTGCCAGTAACAGCCCATAGGATACTTCTGCTGTGCACCGCGTGTAGGTCTAATCGTCTGCTGTGTGAAAGCAGGGGCAGGGGGAAAGGGCAGAAAAGGGTTTTCTGTAGCTGATGGGTGCGTAAGGGCTTCTGATGATAACATACTCGGGGTCAGCATCTTCCCAAAGGGGAGTGGGCTTTGCGGGAGGAGCACTGAGAGGTGGCTGGTGGTGTTTCTGGGCTGAAGGCTTCTCCGGCCGAAGAGAGTCACCGTCCCCCTCCAGCTGGACAATGCAACCACTGCGGAAGGAGGGCTAGTTCTGCAACAGCGTGAGAGCAAACGGTGATCTGGAGGAAGCTTACAGGTACAAAGAGGGCAGCTGGCATAGGAGCTAAACATACTAAAAAATACAAACATCTTTTCTAGAATAATGACACACAGCTGTAATAATGTCCAAGTTACAGCCATGCCCAGCAATTAATTCCAGTATAAGCAGGGAAAGCGGGTAAAGAACAAAGGAACAAATACATCACCACCACAAAAAGCAACATGGCTACACGCTCCAGTACCGGTACTCCGCTGTGTATTTAAGTCTTTTATTTCAAAAAACAAGCAGACTTTATCAGCTTTCACTTTCTTTGCTAAAAACAATGGCTATGAGTCAGCCAGGATCTGTTTGACTTGAGACCATAGCATGACATCTTTGTTTCTGCGTCCAACAACATCCAGAGAGGAATGTTGGAACTTGGACTGTGTTGGTCCAAGCTGTACTTACTTAGGTTACAAGCTTTCCAGCTCCTGGTAACCGGGAATTTCCAGAGACAGGGCATTAATAAGCAAAAAGAAAGGGTCAGACAACAAACTGTAAGACAACAAAAAGTAGAGGCTGTACTTGGGGCAATGCTTTACTTCAAAATGTAGCAGGAGAGGGCAGAAAAAAACATGAACTTTGCAGTTTATCTCGGTGGGGGCATGCAAATGTTACTCATCTCTGGGTAGAGGAGATGGTGAAGGTGAATTAGAGAAAGAAATACAGAGTTCTGCTTTCAAGAGGAAAGTGCCTTTATAACCCCAAGTATACTAGGGAGCAAAAACTATTGCAGAAATGATAGTACAATTTAATTCTATTTAAATTGTAAAATTTCAAAACGTCATGTCATAGCTTCAACAATAATAATGTTAACAAGGATTTGTATCAATGTTTGAAGAACTCAAGGCAGATCAAAAGTTTGGAAATGCCTGAGTATCCTTTTTAATGCTCTGTTTACCCACTGAGTCCAAAATGCGAAACTTACTCTGTTTAAACCCCTCAATTTCACATTTTAGAAAGCCAGTCACTTCACACTTCCATGTGCACTGTGGTACCTGATCAGTTCTGTAAGTTGTGTTTTTTCTTTACACTTTACAAATCAGAAGAGTACCTGATCAGTTCTGTAAGTTGTTTGTGTTTTTTCTTTACACTTTACAAATCAGAAGCCAGACAGCAAAGAAAAAAACCCATTATATAAATGTTTGCTGTCAAATCACATTATAGCATTTTCAAGGTGAATATATCTATTTTTAGGGATACTAATGAATCTTTATTATTTGCTTCCCTGTAGAATTTCCTATGATCCCACAAGATATCCTAAATACATTCCTGAAGCATACTGTCTGTGCAAAGGCTGCCTCATGGGGATGTTTGGCGAGGAGAATTTTCACTTCCGCAGCACCCCTGTGTACATGCCAACAGTCATCCTCCGTCGCACATCGTCCTGTGCTGGAGGACGTTACGTCTACACAGAAGATTACGTCACTATCCCAGTGGGCTGCACTTGTGTACCTGAGCAAGAAAAAGAGGCTGAAAGCGTAAACTCCAGCATAGATAAGCAAGAAATGAAGTTGCTGGTAAGCCAGAACAAGCCGTCATCAGAATGAAGACTACATAAAGAGTCGCGTTACAGTATTGGCTTCACATCATCATTTCACCACCTCAGGAAACTGCACCACAGCAGCATTGACTTGCCCTCTTTTTCTACTTAAGGTTATTTCAGTTATAAGATGGAAAGTTTTGTCCAGTCACTCAGATCAGTAGAAATGACACTTCATATTAAGAACTTCTTTAGTTCATGTAAGTATTTCTTGCAAATTCCAAAGTAGCTTTTTTTTTTCTTAGAGCAGAATATTTTATCCTTGCTTATTCACAGTAAATTTTAGAAGATGATGCAACTGTCAGACAAACTAGCTTTTACTATATCAAACTACTGGTTGTAGATATTTTTAAGAAATCTCTTATACTCTACTCTTAAATACTTTTGTATAAAAATCACATAGCTGCCATACCTCTGCCAAATCAGCAATTAAAAGAATAATTTCTCAGGCTGGGAGAGCCTTCATTTATATTGCATATCTCAACTCCAAGCAGTGTTTTTGGCTGTTACATCTTTGGCTATTTATAGACTACAACAAGGGAACCTTTGCTGAGTTTGAGTCGTTCGTGAAACAACATTCTATGAGTTTGCTATTTTTAAACTTGCCAAATTGCTAAGGGTACAAAAGTGTGGAGAAAAAGCATGCTAGAATATTGTAAAGCTGCAGTAGACTTTTCTGATGCAGACTAAGTCTAATTACATAGAAAATATCAATTAGATAAAACACTGTTTGGGTCCCAAGAATTCTGTATTAGATTTCTTTCATCATTAACCGCTTAACTGTTTCTAGTGAGAAAACTGTATTCTGTACTGTTGAAAGGCCAAAACCTTTCTCATGTTAGGAGAGGAGATTCCCCATTAAAAAAAAATCAGTACGAATGATAGGCTTAATCTCAGGTACACTGCAGATGAGTAAACAGGTGAGGTCTTAACTTCTAGATGCTACATAGGTCACTGAGGTGAGTCCCAACCCATCCAAATTTGTTAAATCCAATGATTTATACAGTTGGTGTCACTCGTGTTCACTTGTGCTACACGTAACAATCACCTGCCAAAGATGCTGGTCTGTGCAAGAGCAGCCTTCCATCTTCGCAGCTTACAGGAACGTGATGGCGAGCCCTAACCAGAAACCCTAGATACACGAAAACTTGCATTTCCAGAGCAATAGAATGAAGGTTGACTCAGTCTAGTGAAGGAGAATCAGGAATAACCAGGCATACCTTGCATGACCGTAACTCCTCAGAGGGCCACAATCACCAAAGTTGATAAATCTCTGTACGCACAGCAGAGAGTGTCTTTTACAGTTGAGGTTTCATGACTGCAATATCTTTACAAAAAAACCCCCAAACACTATATGCCGCAATGTATTTTGCTACATCAAGAATGTCAAAATTGGGCTTAATTCATAGCGGAGAATGTCCCTATGCTACACAAACAAACACGCTCCTTTGGAGTGTCGTTGGATGAAGAATGGAAAGACTATGAGCTAAACAGAATTAACAAGTTAGAGAATGAAAATCATCCGACAGCTCCTTGTCTTGGTGAATAATTATTGACTGTGCTCTTTATCACTCAGTCTGGTATAACAGTGTTTTTATAGTGCGATCTGTGTAGCTTCTTAGAAAACCCAAAACAACTTCAAGAACTCCAGAAACCAATAAAGGATTCCCACCGCAATGTCAGATTGAAGTTTGTAACCACGTTTCTTGTGCAGACACTTTTTCCAAAATTCTATTTGTTTTCTGATACGTGTTTCCTCAAATTGTGATGCTTCTATCTCAAGGGGATTCTCCCAGGAGGGTTCAAAGAAGGTCATAAAGTGTTTATGCTACTCAGAGAACAGTTAATTGCCTAGCTGCTGCGAGCAATTAAAGGTAGTTACCTGTTCCCTGGAGGATGTAAATACGTGGAGCAATTACAGCCACTTTTCCTTCCTCCTAATGTAGAAGAACTTCTCACCTTCTGAGAAGAGGGAAATGGTAATCAAAGAAAGAGGAGCCCAAAAGGGAAGCAGACCTGCAAAACTGGAGAAACGCTGCCTTAGATGATGCTTCAGCAGTCTAAGATCTTACGGTTTCGCTATTGTAGGGTGTTTTCTACGCACACAACACACTTCAGACAGGGTGAAGTTGTACCTTCAGACTCCACAGCATAGAAAGCGGCATCTTCACAGTAAAAGGCAGTAAAAAGCCCCAACAACCACAAAAAAAAATCCCAAACTGCACAGCCTTTAACATTTAGTAAATACCTAGAAGGGTTACCAGGTAAAGCTCTGGCTAAACACTGCCCTCCAGCAAAACTCATCTGTCTGCCCATGCACTTTTGTTACACAAATTTGTCTGCAACAAATTACTTACTAGAGCACATGGATTTATTTGCATGATGTGGAGAAAAAAAAATTCACTTTTTGTTGCAACTCTCTTGTCCTGCAGGCGTAAATTATGGAGTCAGTTTGAGGTTTTCAAGTAACTAGAGCATGTTCTGGGAATTCCTGGGAGTCGCAGGCTAAGATCAGGTAACTGGAACACAGTCGGTTTCGCCAATCCAGAAAAGCAGATGCGTTAGCTTACATACAGCTTCAGGAATTGGATGACTGCAAGGAAAGTGTTAGAGAACTGCTAAACCTCAGTGGATCAATAGGTTATGTATGTTGGCGACCTCCTTCTCGTCATGCTGCAACAAGTGCAGGAAGCTTCCTGTGGTTACAGGCAGCCTCATGTTATCTGACTCAGAAGCCCATTTTACTTTTTTAATCCTCACCCTCTTCTGTGACAGACTTTCTAGCCAAGCCAGTTTGCTTCCTGATCCAGCTTCCCAGCGAGGCATCTCTTAAAAGCTATGTTTATGTTTTAGCGTGAGCAACTTTGATAATAATTTGTTAGTGAATGACTGTTAACATCAGGAGCTATTAGCTACACAAACATTTGTTAACCTTCAAAATATCCTTCCATATATAAACCCTCTCCCTATTACTCATGTGGAAAAGGTTGAGTATTAAATGTAGTTTGCGTTTGTTTGGAATTTTATTTTTTAAAGAGATCATCACATCATGGATTTCTATCAGTTTCACTTCAACTGTGGTGTGACATTTTCCAGCTTCTGGCCCTCTGGTTACAGCTGCTGCGGGGGGCGGGGGGCGGCGGGAGGGTTCACACGAGTTGCTTCAGGGCTCATGAACTGTTGACAGAAGGCAAACACAGAAATGCCTCGTTGAACTAACTCCAGGCCCAATAAATGCAAACAATTCAAAGCTGAAACTATCTGGCAGCTGCAGCTGATTTGAGAAAATTTTTGTTGTGCCAGGAAAGTCTTTTCCTTCAATGAGGTTGTCCCTGGGATACATTAGGAGCCACAAAACAATGCCCTTGGTAAAGAGATTATTTTCTTCTCTGTAGCATCAATTCAGATGATAGGTTGGAAAATTTGTATCATGCAGGAAGGCTGAGAAAAGCCTGAGATGCTAGTTTTGGTTTACTAGCCAGTCGTTACGTGAAGGTCTTTGAGTAGGCAGAGGTCTAAGCTGCATGTAGACATGAAATTGCATGGGGGAACATGAAAGCAGCAAGGGGAAAAGGGAAGGCGGCTGTGATGTGCTCAGAGTATAAACACCCGTTAACCTCGCTGGGGTTAGGGAACAGCCATAACTACCTGGACTGGGGCACAGGAGGGACATCCAGTCATTCCTGCGTGTTCCGTTGAGTAGTGGCATGGGCTACCACGTTTTGTGCTGTACTCCCATCTCAGGAGGCTGCAGAACATGAGTAGATGCGGCGCGGCAGCACAGCGCCAACACTGGCTGGCGAGGGGCTTCTGCAACCCAAACCCAGCCGCCCTGTTTCCCACCTCAGTGTGCGGCACTGGCGCTGCACCGTGCAGGTGACCAAGCGTGACAAACCCGACAGTCGGGGAGATTTCCCACTTGCTCTGGTACAGAGGGGCATGGGCGGAGGGGTGGAGGCAATTGTGTGGTACAGAGACAGCCTAACTGCAACATCGAGCTGAGAGCAACACCATTTTTAACGGGAAGCACAGAGCAGCTCTTAATGGAAGCAGTACCTTGGCCTTCATGCAACAGCATTTCTAGAAATGTTTCATTTGTCCTCTGCGGTGCGGTGCAGGCAGCTGCAGTATATTCTCTTCCACCTACAGCCGTCAGCCTGGGCACAAAACCCCAGGTTTCCTCTGCCAAGTGTCACATTCGTACCGACAGCAGGGCGCTGAGACGTCCTGCAGCTGCACAGTGCCTATTGCTGCAGGCAAGAGGCTGTCACACGTATCACTCGGCAGTCATAAACGCCACTGGAAAAGCAGCACGGTGGTAACAGTTCACCACAGTCTGTTCCAAAAGAAAGTCTGCCCACAAGACATCCACAATAAAGCAAACCAATCACTACTTGACACTGAAGGTTTTTTTCCATAATCCTATTACAGAAAAAATAAAAAAAAGATAACTTTTGCTGTCACGTAACGTTTTTTAAAGTTACTGTGGTGGCACAAAGTACAAATTCACTACAAATTTTTGTGACTTGTAGTCTTCTCAGAAACACAGCTACTTCCTTGGAAACAAGTATGACAAAAATAGTTTACCTTCTATCATTGATGAATGCCACTAGTCAAGCTCTGCTTAGGCAGCTGCCTGCGCTCACCAGGCTTTTAAGAGGGAAGCCAGTGGACAACGGGCGGCTCTGTTGAGCACATCTACACAGATTTACATGTACCCTCATTTTCATGCGTCTTCACAGTGCCTCTTTTCAAAGCTGCCTGACCTACATGTGAGAAGTAGCTGTTATTTTCTTGGTGACACAGATTTCTTGGCACATCTGAATGGTGTACTTTTATTTTCTTAAGAAAGGTCTCTGATGAAGTTAGTGAAGTTGTCTTTTAATTCCGATCTAGAGAGCCCAACAACGCACATTTACCAAAATGAAGCGGACAACTGAAGGAATTAATAGCGAAGCAGCAACATAGGTGAAGCTTGTATTTGAACAGCCCGTTCTAATTTAGGTGGGTGGTGGGGGAAGAGTATCATCCCTTCTGGCAATCATACCTGTCCCACTGGAAGCCTCTACATAGTTAGAAGTTTCAGGAGTTACTTTATTGTCTCCATCTGCTTGGTGTGCAAGACATTGAGGTAATAAACATAAAACAGTTTACAGTGGTGAAGTACAGATTTGTGCCAGTACCTATGCATTTAACATTCTGGTTTGCTTTATTTTGAAACTGGCCACATAAAAGTAATGGCGCAGCCTCCTGGAAAACAGCTGAACCCCGCTGTACGTCACCTGTGGGCAGCCATGCTCAGGGGGGAGTCTGGCTTTACTGGGCTCGGCAGCAAGGGTGGCTTCTGGTTTGAAGGGCAAAACCATATCGGCCATGGGCTCACAGAGCCTGGCGGGAGAGCCCCGTCGCCATTCTCCCTCCGCTCGCTCGCTCAGCTGCACTGTTCTCGTTTTAACAATACCTATTACCAGTCTGACAGAAACCAAAGTGTGTGAAGGAGAAAGAAAACTGGTATCAGGAAACTTGGGAACATTATACGGAGAGAGAGGGGGGAGGAAGCGGCAGATACAAAATGTGAGGAGGGAAAAGCCTTACGAAGTGAACAGATCTCTTGGAAAATGGGGAAGAGAGCAACAGTGGCTTGAACGGGTGTTTATGCACTGGTGGTGTGCTCAGCTTGGGAAGCACGATTCTCTGAGCACCAAGAGAGGATTCTATTCCTTCTACGTTATTCCTCTCATTTGTTTATTCTACCAGATGGGAAATTCTGTATCCAAACAGCAGAAATGCACAGAAACACGAGTATTATCTCTACCTTATTAAAAGTCTTGTCTCACAAGCTTAATTAGGTTTATCCCCACCACAAAATAAACTTCTTAATACTTCCTTTTAGGTGCTTCGTTTCATAGCTGCAGAATTTCTGTTAGCCTTTTACACAATCCCAATATATACATATGGCATATAAAGACAAATACGTATGTTTTGTGTAGTATATTTATAGCTGATAAAACTGTTGAGTGCCTTGGAATTTATGAACCAGCTTTCACCCAAAAATATGTTAGTGTAGTCAAAAGGGTAGTCAAAACTGGCTTTAAGAATTCCCAGTTACCAAAAATGTCTACTATCCCAAAGCAAAGGTTTTCTAAC
>NW_009258652.1:0-2247 GCF_000687185.1 Egretta garzetta
CGTGCACGGCTGCACACCCCTTGCACGGCTTCATACCCCGTGCATGACTGCACACCCCCTGCACAGCTGCACACTCATTGCACGGCTTCACACTCCCCGTGCACAACTGCACACCCCTTGCACGGCTTCACACTCCCCGTGCACGGCTGCACACCCCTTGCACGGCTTCATACCCCGTGCATGACTGCACACCCCCTGCACAGCTGCACACTCATTGCACGGCTTCACACTCCCCGTGCACAACTGCACACCCCTTGCACGGCTTCACACTCCCCGTGCACGGCTGCACACCCCTTGCACGGCTTCATACCCCGTGCATGACTGCACACCCCCTGCACAGCTGCACACTCATTGCACGGCTTCACACTCCCCGTGCACAACTGCACACCCCTTGCACGGCTTCACACTCCCCGTGCACGGCTGCACACCCCTTGCACGGCTTCATACCCCGTGCATGACTGCACACCCCCTGCACAGCTGCACACTCATTGCACGGCTTCACACTCCCCGTGCACAACTGCACACCCCTTGCACGGCTTCACACTCCCCGTGCACGGCTGCACACCCCTTGCACGGCTTCATACCCCGTGCATGACTGCACACCCCCTGCACAGCTGCACACTCATTGCACGGCTTCACACTCCCCGTGCACAACTGCACACCCCTTGCACGGCTTCACACTCCCCGTGCACGGCTGCACACCCCTTGCACGGCTTCATACCCCGTGCATGACTGCACACCCCCTGCACAGCTGCACACTCATTGCACGGCTTCACACTCCCCGTGCACAACTGCACACCCCTTGCACGGCTTCACACTCCCCGTGCACGGCTGCACACCCCTTGCACGGCTTCATACCCCGTGCATGACTGCACACCCCCTGCACAGCTGCACACTCATTGCACGGCTTCACACTCCCCGTGCACAACTGCACACCCCTTGCACGGCTTCACACTCCCCGTGCACGGCTGCACACCCCTTGCACGGCTTCATACCCCGTGCATGACTGCACACCCCCTGCACAGCTGCACACTCATTGCACGGCTTCACACTCCCCGTGCACAACTGCACACCCCTTGCACGGCTTCACACTCCCCGTGCACGGCTGCACACCCCTTGCACGGCTTCATACCCCGTGCATGACTGCACACCCCCTGCACAGCTGCACACTCATTGCACGGCTTCACACTCCCCGTGCACAACTGCACACCCCTTGCACGGCTTCACACTCCCCGTGCACGGCTGCACACCCCTTGCACGGCTTCATACCCCGTGCATGACTGCACACCCCCTGCACAGCTGCACACTCATTGCACGGCTTCACACTCCCCGTGCACAACTGCACACCCCTTGCACGGCTTCACACTCCCCGTGCACGGCTGCACACCCCTTGCACGGCTTCATACCCCGTGCATGACTGCACACCCCCTGCACAGCTGCACACTCATTGCACGGCTTCACACTCCCCGTGCACAACTGCACACCCCTTGCACGGCTTCACACTCCCCGTGCACGGCTGCACACCCCTTGCACGGCTTCATACCCCGTGCATGACTGCACACCCCCTGCACAGCTGCACACTCATTGCACGGCTTCACACTCCCCGTGCACAACTGCACACCCCTTGCACGGCTTCACACTCCCCGTGCACGGCTGCACACCCCTTGCACGGCTTCATACCCCGTGCATGACTGCACACCCCCTGCACAGCTGCACACTCATTGCACGGCTTCACACTCCCCGTGCACAACTGCACACCCCTTGCACGGCTTCACACTCCCCGTGCACGGCTGCACACCCCTTGCACGGCTTCATACCCCGTGCATGACTGCACACCCCCTGCACAGCTGCACACTCATTGCACGGCTTCACACTCCCCGTGCACAACTGCACACCCCTTGCACGGCTTCACACTCCCCGTGCACGGCTGCACACCCCTTGCACGGCTTCATACCCCGTGCATGACTGCACACCCCCTGCACAGCTGCACACTCATTGCACGGCTTCACACTCCCCGTGCACAACTGCACACCCCTTGCACGGCTTCACACTCCCCGTGCACGGCTGCACACCCCTTGCACGGCTTCATACCCCGTGCATGACTGCACACCCCCTGCACAGCTGCACACTCATTGCACGGCTTCACACTCTCTGTCCCCTAGCTGTCCCCTCGCTGTCCCCTGACCATCCCCTCACTCTCCCCTCGCTGTCCCCTCACCATCCCCTTGCTGTACCCTCACCGTCCCC
>NW_009258653.1:0-269 GCF_000687185.1 Egretta garzetta
TGCCTCCCAGTCCAAACCAGTCCCCACCAAACCCTCATGTACACACCCACCACTCCCCCCAGTCCCTCCCAGTCCAAACCAGTCCCCCCCAAACCCTGCTATGCACCACCAGGCCCTCCCCCAGGCCCTCCCAGTCCAAACCAGTCTCTCCCAGTGCCTCCCAGTCCAAACCAGTAATCCCCAAACCCTCATGTACACACCCAGGACTCCCCACAGCCTCCCCCAGTCCCTCCCAATGCCTCCCAGTCCAAACCAGTCCCCACCAAACC
>NW_009258654.1:0-1256 GCF_000687185.1 Egretta garzetta
CTGCCATTTTCTTGCTTTCCCAGGATTTTTAATCATTTCTGGGGGTTTTTTTTTTGACCTCAAACCTGATTCAGGGTGAACAAATCCTGGAGGAACTTCTCCAATTAGCCCAGCGTGGCGTCGCCGTCCGAATTGCCGTCAGCCGCCCGTCTTCAAAATCGCCCCTGAACGATCTCCAAGTGCTGGAGCGGAGTGGTGAGTGACGGAAAAAAACCCAAAAAAAACCCCCAGGCTGGGCGCGGTGGGGGATTTTGGGTGGGAGATGCCCAAGTCGTGGTCACGCAGGTGCCGCGGTGCGCGTCGTTGATATGCCGCAGCTCACCGGTGGCGTGCTGCACACCAAGTTTTGGCTCGTTGACGGCACCCACCTCTACATTGGGAGCGCCAACATGGACTGGAGGTCGTTGACCCAGGTGAGCGATGCCGCAGCGCCGTCACACCACCGGATGGCGCCCAACATGTGCCGAACGGCGCTGGGGCCATCCCAAAACCAACCCCCCATCCCCGTCAAGGGACGCCCAATGGCCTAAGGGCGTTGGAGAGGGGTGATCGCGGTGACGCGACAGTGCCACCCGCTGCAGGTGAAGGAGCTTGGCGCCGCTGTCTACAACTGCAGCTGCTTGGCCAAAGATTTAGGCAAAATTTTTGAAGCTTATTGGGCTCTTGGCGTTCCCGGCGCTTCCATTCCGGTACCGTGGCCGGCAAATTATTCCACCACCTTCAACATGGAGACGCCGTTGGAGTTGAAGCTCAATGACACCGATGCCGCTGTCTACTTCTCGGTACGTCCCCGATCCGCCGTGGTGGCTTTTCCCGGTGCCGAGGATTGGCTGTGCCGGTGCTTGATCCACCTCCCGTGATTCTGGCAGAGCTCCCCGCCGCCTCTCTGTGCCGCCGGTCGGACCCAAGATCTTGGCGCCCTCCTCAGCGTCATCGATGCTGCCGAGGACTTCATCGACATCGCGGTGATGAGCTACCTACCCACCACCGAATTCTCCCACCCCCAAAGGTTTGTGTGGCCCGGTGTCAACCCCCGGCTGCCTGCAGCGGCGATGCCTAACTGCTTGCCCTCCCCAGATTTTGGCCGGCGATCGATAACCGGCTGCGGAAAGCCATCTTTGAACGCCGGGTCAAGGTTCGGCTGTTGGCGGGTTGTTGGCGGCACAGCCAAGTGACCATGTTCCCCTTCCTCAAATCCCTCGCCGCCGTCGCCGACAATCGGACCCGCTACAGCGGGGAGGGGGTGGGTATCGCGG
>NW_009258654.1:2237-4153 GCF_000687185.1 Egretta garzetta
GTGGGGAGAAGCATGGGGGGGGGGTGAACGGCACCCATGGGTGGGGTCCCTGGGCACCCATGACCTGGGGGCGCCAGGGACCCGTGATGGGGGGCGCCGGGGACACGGGGCGCCAGAGACCCCCAGCATCCAGGGACCTGGGGGACACAAAGCACCCAAGGGACTCCGAGCACCCGGTGTCCCAGAGCACCCGTGCCCAGGAGCTCCTGGTTCCCACGCCAGCGCCCCCCACCCCGTGGCCGTACCTCGGTGTGGGGTGAGGTGTAGGGTCTTCCAGCCGGGTTCTGCTCCGTGGTGCCACCAAAGACCCCGCTGCCATCGCAACGGCCGCGCCGCTCCTGGCAGCCAGGGGACCCCAGCACGATCAAGTTACTGGCACTGGGCTCCACCCTGGGACGCCGGTGGTGCTGGTGGTGCCGGGTGCCGTAATGGGTGGGGATGGGGGCTTGGCAGGCGTCCTGCTGGCTCTTGTCACTGGTGTCCCCAACCGGCTCAGACAGGCTGAGCCCATCCATCTGGGTGATGGCCTTCTGGATGCTGGGGATGAAGGCACCTTCCTCCACGCCGGGGAAGACCTCAACGGCGCCGGCAGCCTTACGGGATGCCCTCAAGTCTTCTTGGCAGAGCTGGTAGTACCGGGTGGCCTCGAAGCTGGACTTCACCTGCTGCAAGGAGATGAAGGGATGCTTGAGGGCGGCGCTGGGCGTGATCCTCTCATGCGAGTCCCAGGTGATCATCCTCTTGACCAGCTCCACCATCCCGTGCAGGTCGCAGCGCTCGGCCAGCGCTTCCCGGCCAGGATAAAACACCGGGCGGATGTTCACTGCCGCCAACTGATCCAGTGAGGAGAAGATAAACTTCCTCCTCTCCGTTGGCTTCGCCGTCTCCTTGCTTGGTGGTTTGAGCTGCCAGGAACCGGTGGGATGTGGCACCCATCGGAAGAAGGACCATGTCTTCCGGGCAGCACAGAGCAACTCACCCCGTGGTAGCCCCAAGGTGGAGCAGATGTAGCGGACCTGGTCGTACTCATTGATGCCGGGGTAGAGCGGCCAACCCAAGTGAAGCTCAGCCATCACGCAACCCAAAGACCAGATGTCCACCTTCTCACAAAAAGGCAACCCCAACAAGATCTCCGGTGCCCGGTAGAAGCGGGATTGGATGTAGGGTTCCTCGAGATGGCGGACCTCAGGGAAGATGCTGGCCGAGCCGAAGTCGATGAGCTTGACGTGGAAAGGATAGCGTGCGTGGTCCACCAGCATGATGTTCTCCGGTTTGAGGTCAGCGTGGATGATGGAGAGCTCCTTCAGCTTCACCAATGCTGCCAGCACCTGAGCTGTGATGGTCCGGATGTGCCGGACAGGCAACGGCAAGAAGTTGTTCTGCTTTTGGAAGTCAAAGAGGTTTTGCTCCAGCAGCTCAAAGACCAGGTAGGTACAGGCACCATCACTGAAGGACTCAAGGAAACGGACGACGTGCGACTCCTCCGTGTCCACCTCCCGCAAGGCCTGCAGCAGCCTCAGCTCGTTCTTCACCACCTGGCCGTGGTGACCTTCGTTCTTCAGGATCTTGATGGCCACCATCTCCCCTGTGCTCCTCCTCCAGCCCTGGGTCACCTCCCCAAAGGTACCCTTCCCCACTGTGGCCACCATGTCATAGCACTCGTCACCCACCACCAACGTGCCCATGGTGGGGTCGGCTCCTCACCAGGGCCTTGGGACCTCCCACTCAGCACCCAAGAGGGGCTCGGGCCCCCCAACTGCCTCAACCTGGCCCCCAACGGCGCTGCCGGTTCCGGCACTGCTGTGACAACACCTTCTGTTGTCGATGTCATCCCCAGGAGCTCCCCTGTGCAAGGAACTGCGGCCTGAGTGGAGGAACCCCCCGAAACCCAGCCCTGGTCCCCCCAGCCCCATCCC
>NW_009258654.1:4738-6113 GCF_000687185.1 Egretta garzetta
AACCCATCCTTGGTCCCCCAAACCCATCTCCACCACCCAAACCCCACCCCCAGACCCCACAGAAGACACCCTCAGGGCTTTTTTGGGGTTAACATTTATTCCAGCCGAGCTGAGAGCGAGGGGTTGGGGTGGGGAAGCGACGCTGCCGCCCCCCTCCCTCCCTGGTTAATATTAACACCTGGAAAATGGGCAAAAAAGCTTCAACTGCTCCCCCCCCAAGCCAGATTAGGAATTTTTTGGGGGGGTTAAGGGGGTTAAAGAGGGTCTGGGGGAGCAAGTGATGCTCCACCACCCCATCACTGTTTCGGGGGGGGTCCCTGAAGACCCCCATGTTTGGGGGGGGGGGAGTGTTCACTGCTCACCGCAGAGTTGGGGGCTCAGCACCAGCTTAGGCAGCTGAAATTTCGGGGTCCCCGAACCCCCAAACCCCCCCAAATTGAAGGGTGGGCTGACTTCCATCATCACCGGACGCTTGTTGAATTCGGGGGCCCCGGTGGAGAGCTCAACCGTGGGTAACTGCATCTTCCCCGCCTTGGGTTGGGTGAGGGAGGGCTCCGGCGGGGACCCCCCGGGGGAGAAACCCACCCTGGGCACCCACCGCCATCTTGGGGCCTTGCCCTCCTCTTCCTCCTTGACGTGGGCATGGGGGTCCACCACCTGGTTGTCTTCTCCTTTCTCCTTTGGCTTCACCAACACCAACACCGCCTTCTTCACGCCGCCCATCCTCATCCTCCCCTCACTTTCCAACCTGCTCCCGGCAAAACCTGGGCCGAATTTTGGCAATTTGACCCGAGGCAGGCGGCCCTGCGCCGTAGCCTTCCTGCTGGTCTCCTCCAGCCCATCCATCCCTGGTGGTGCCAGCTCCAACGCCGGCACCTTCAACGCCGCTACGCTGGTGGCTTTTGGTATCTTCT
The DNA here is from genome assembly GCF_000687185.1 of Egretta garzetta. Taxonomy (NCBI): domain Eukaryota; kingdom Metazoa; phylum Chordata; class Aves; order Pelecaniformes; family Ardeidae; genus Egretta; species Egretta garzetta. The sequence continues at coordinate 5,653 of NW_009258654.1, forward strand.
GGCCTACCAGCTCCGGCTGCTTTCCCGGCACGGTGAAACCCACGGTGGGGACAGCGAACCAGGGGGCCTGCGCCCCCTCATCACCCCCCGCCCCCCGAGTTTTCAGCTTCCACTGGATCATACTGGGAGACTCCAGCCTCTTCCTCCCTGCCACGCCAACGCTCAAGCTCTCAGCGCTTCCCCCCTTTCTCATCACTTTGGAGTCCCCCCCCATGCGGAGATCGGGGCTGGATCCCCCAAATTTTGGCAACTTCACCCCCCTGCCCAGCTCCGGCCCGCCAGGGAGTTTCGGCAATGACGGTGTGCGTTGGCTACCGGTTGCCGGCAAGGCGATGCCCACCTGTGGGATCCGAAGCCGGGGGGTCCCGGGGGACCCCGGTTCCACCGACCTTCTCTGGTCGTCCCCCCCCAGCCCCCCAATTCCCAACCACGGCAGCTTTCTCCCTGCCTCGGCTTTTCCG
>NW_009258654.1:7522-7815 GCF_000687185.1 Egretta garzetta
GAGGGGAGGGGGGGGAGATGGGACCTGGCACCCTCGGCACCCAGGAGTGCACCCATAGCCCCCCCCGAGCACCCCGCATCCCAGCCCTGCCTCCCTAGGGATCCCTGAGCATCCTGCATCCCAGTCCTGCATCCCTAGGGATCCCTGAGCATCCTGCACCCCTCCCCCTGCATCCATAGGGATTCCTGAGCACCCTGCATCCCAGCCCTGCATCCCTAGGGATCCCTGAGCATCCTGCCTCCCTCCTACTGCATCCCTAGGGATCCCTGACCATCCCGCATCCCAGCCCTGCC
>NW_009258654.1:8261-9203 GCF_000687185.1 Egretta garzetta
TCCTGCATCCCTAGGGATCCCTGAGCATCCTGCATCCCTCCCACTGCATCCCTAGGGATCCCTGAGCATCCCGCATCCCAATCCTGCATCCCTAGGGATCCCTGAGCATCCTGCATCCCTCCGACTGCATCCCTAGGGCTCCCTGCGCATCCTGCATCCCAATCCTGCATCCCTAGGGATCCCTGAGCATCCCACACCCCTCCCCTTGCATCCCTAGGGATCCCTGAGCATCCTGCCCCCCTCCCCCTGCATCCCTAGGGATCCCTGAGCATCCTGCCCCCCTCCCCCTGCATCCCTAGGGATCCCTGAGCATCCTGCCCCCCTCCCCCTGCATCCCTAGGGATCCCTGAGCATCCTGCCCCCCTCCCCCTGCATCCCTAGGGATCCCTGAGCATCCTGCCCCCCTCCCCCTGCATCCCTAGGGATCCCTGAGCATCCTGCCCCCCTCCCCCTGCATCCCTAGGGATCCCTGAGCATCCTGCACCCCTCCCCCTGCATCCCTAGGGATTCCTGAGCATCCTGCATCCCTCCCACTGCATCCCTAGGGATCCCTGAGCATCCTGCGTCCCAGTCCTGCATCCCAATCGCGCATCCCTAGGGATCCCTGAGCATCCTGCATCCCAATCCTGCATCCCTAGGGATCCCTGAGCATCCCGCATCCCAGTCCTGCATCCCAATTGCGCACCCCTAGGGATCCCTGAGCATCCTGCACCCCTCCCCCTGCATCCCTAGGTATCCCTGAGCATCCTGCATCCCAATCCTGCATCCCTAGGGATCCCTGAGCATCCCACATCCCAATCCCCCATCCTTAGGGACTTACCAGCCTGGCCACCTTCTCCCGGATCCCGGTGCCACCGGGGGGGACGCGGATTCCGGGCGCCCAGCGTCGGAGGCCGAACGAGACCTTGCAGGACCTGGCGCCTTCCAGGACCCGCGCGACGG
>NW_009258655.1:0-210 GCF_000687185.1 Egretta garzetta
GTCCTCCGGCCCCATTCCTGGCATGTGGCCAAGCTCGCCGAAAGCCGCCCCGACGCCCCTGCCATGCACTGCCCTGCTGACGCCTTCAGCCTCTCCTGGCCCTCGGGGTGTGATGTCAGGTGAGACCCCCCACCCACCCCTCTGGGGCACCCATGGGTGTGTGCAAGGGGAGGGGGCAGATGGGCCACCCGGTTGGGTCTGGGTGGGGGA
>NW_009258655.1:1943-2212 GCF_000687185.1 Egretta garzetta
CCCTCCTGCCCTGGCCCACCCGCCGCCGGTTTTTTGAGGAGAGCAGCCGGCCGGCACTGCCCCGGCATGGCAAGCCCCCGGTGGGAGATCCTGGTGCCTTCCAGCCCCCTGGCCCCGAGCGCCGGGACTCCCGCCACCTCCCTGTGGACCAGCCCTACAGCTCTCCGTCACCTGGCCGCCCTGGCTCTGCCAGCCCCTATGCCGAGTGCTGCCGGGAGCAGCCCCCTTGCTACAAGCCCCTGGGGAGGCTGGTGGAGCTGGAGAACCTG
>NW_009258656.1:0-3501 GCF_000687185.1 Egretta garzetta
GCATCCGAGAGTCTCCACCCAGAGCCGCTTTGAAGCTCAGCTCCCCGGGAGAGCTCAGCCCATCGGTTCCCAAGGGAGAGGTGTCCGGACTGTCCCCTCCACACACCACCCGCGGGAGGGGGGTCCCTGCTGCCCTGCCCACCCGTGGGGCGCAGCCGGCCCCACCATGGCTCAGCAGGTCCCAGTCCAGGCGATCCAGGTGCACCAGGCACCGCAGCAAACGTCTCCCTCTAGTGACAGCAGCACTGACCTTACCCAGACCTCTTCCAGTGGAACAGGTAATTGGGATGTTATGGTAAACATGTTCTGTCTTCCTTCCTCACTACTGCTGATAACAGCCCACACCAGTAGACCTCATGCCTGCTCCCTGTCCAGGATCCTTCTTCAGACCAACACTATCCCAGCCTTTCTGACAGTTTCACAGGTGTATTTATCCCTGTTGCCAGGCCCTATGCTATGTTATATCTAGGTAGATGCTGCTGTGCATAGGGCACCTTACAAGAGATTTCACAGCCTCTCCAGATACATCATCTGCTCTTACTTGAAGCATGGAGCTGGGAACAGGTTGCCCAGTTCTCAGATGGTTTTTTAGTGAGCCAGCATTGCCCCTAGCACAAGGCGTTGACTCGCATCTACTTGAGATTTTTACTGTATATGTAGAGGACACCTCTGTTGTCAGCAAAACCTGAGTTCAGGTGCCTGGATGCAGGCTGAGTCCAGTTCAACAGCTTTAATAAAGTTTCATCAGGAAATTTGTATTGCAACTTGAATTCATTCCTAGGATATTTGTCTACTGTGCTTTTCTGCCCTCTCGTATTCACTTTTGAAAGGAGTGGTTTGAGCTCTCCTGCCTGTTCCCTGGGGCTTTCTCCAAAGAACTTGGGAGGACAAGATGGGTATCTCCATGCACCTGCTGCTTCAGGACAGCATGCCAAGGGTGGCTGAGGGAGGGGTGCTGAGCAGGCGTGTGAGTGTAGCAGGCTCCTTTTGCGTGGCTCACATGTAGTCTGTCCTGGTGCCAGTGACCCTCCCGGCGACCATCATGACGTCGTCTGTGCCAACCACTGTGGGTGGCCACATGATGTACCCCAGCCCACACGCGGTGATGTATGCGCCAACATCTGGCCTTGCGGACGGTGGACTTGCAGTCCTCAACGCTTTCTCACAGGCGCCCTCAGCGATGCAGGTGTCCCACGGCCAGGTCCAGGATCAGGGTAAGACAGCTGTCTGGGTCAGTGCTCCCTTAAGTGCTCTGACACCCTGATTTTTCGTGTCTTGAATGTATTTATGCTGTATATTAATTCCAGAGAATTTTCTTCTAAGTGGTCCTAAGTGGCTGTACAAAGTCCTGGCAAGGGTGATGCTTGATGCACATTTTTTTTAGATCCCATCATTCTCCTATGCAATGGATTGCTTGAACCGTTTTCTGGGGAAAAAGGGTGAAGGTTGCCAGGATGGGTGGCCTATGGGGCAGGCAGTGGAGGGGAAGCTAGGAGACTCTGGAGAGGATGTGTGGTTGCATGAGGGGGCAAAGCAGCATGAAGCCATGCAGGCAACAATTGGATTGAGAGCTTGAGCCTGCTTCTCCCAGCATTTGGAAAACTAGCACATGTGGCTTTCTACTAGGATGCATGCAAAGCAGGCACCTTCATCCTTTGTGAAGCTCCATGGAGCTCAGAGAAAGGATGCATGGGGGAGCACTGTTTAAGGGACAGTGTCATTTGTGCTATCTCTCTGTGGCAGGTGGCGTCCCCCAAGTGTTCCTCACAGCTCCATCAGGCACCGTTCAGATCCCAGTCTCAGCTGTCCAGCTTCACCAGGTAGGTGCAGAATGGTACTTGCAGGTGTTCAGGGGGTGACCTTGCTCTGCCTGTACCTGCACATCCTTTATGGGTCTGGGCAAACCCAAGCCCTTGGGTAGGGCCAGTCCTCAGGTCTGGGAAAGCCATCAGTGCTACCCACCCTTGGGTGAGGAAGTCTTGCCCTCCTTGGACAGGTGCCCAGAAAGGACAGTACCACCCTGGCTGCTGGCACACATGGTCTCAAAGCATGCTGTCCCTCAGTGCTTCCTCCTCCCTTTTCTCTCTAGATGGCTGTCATCGGGCAGCAGAGCAGCAGTGGCAGCAGCCTGACGGAGCTGCAGGTGGTCAACTTGGAGACCTCACACAGTGCCAAGAGTGACTGAGAGGCCTCTGCTGCCAGCCTTGTGCTATCCCTGGCCTGTCATACCAGTGCTGGGGCTGGCGGCAATTCCTCGTACAGACTGCACCAGTTATTTATTGTTGCCTTTTCACGTTTCCTTCATCCACACATGCACACACACACACGCACCCACCCACACATACACACAGGCATGCGCGTGGGGCTGCAGGACCCACCGAGGGTGGAGCTGTGCTGGGGCCATGCAGGGCTTGGGGGCGTTTGGATGCTGCAATAGCTGTGCTTGTCTCATGCCAGCCAAAGAAACTTGTCTCTTGAGGGGAGGATTGCTCTGCGCTGTAAATAAATACTGCAGACCATTCCCAGCTGGAGGCTCTGGCTCCTCCCAGGTGCTCTGAGTCACCTTGCCCATGAGCGTTTGCTCTGTGTGGGGCTCAGCTCAGACCCAGAGCTGTCCTGTGGGCACAGCTCGGAGCAGAGCATTCCGAGACTGTGCTGCTGGCCTCAGCAATGTGCCTTTGTGGGGGTGACAGGTCCTGGCTGCAGCAACTCACCCTGGGCTCTGGACAGGGGAGAGTGGCCAGCTTGCATGTGCATCGCTGGTTGGGCCTACATGCCCTCCCTCTGGAGGGTAAGGCACAGCCTGTGGCACGTAGCCCTATCCTCCTCGAATGCACTACAGTGAGCCCTCTGCTCTCCGTGCCTCCTCACTGGGCTGCCTGACAGACTTGCAGACTGCCTGGCTCTGCCCTGGTGGCTGCCCTAGCACAGCTGAGGTGGTTGGTGGATGCCCAGGAGCACAACGATGCCCCGGAGAGCTCCTGGGGGGAGAGGCTCTGTGGCGGGCCCAGCCCCACACTTTACTCTCAGCCCTCGCGCTGCTTGTGGACCCTGTACATCCAGGGGAACGTGGCCGGGTCTTCCCGCATCCCCCTGCAGCTCCAGCCAGCGCTTTCTAAATTTCTGTGTCTGATGCAAGGTGGAGAAACAACTCAAGTGTCAAAGGGAAGAGCCCATGGGGCACTGAGCTGCAGGGCAGGTGGCAGGCTTTTCCTCTGAGCACCAGGGTGACCTGCAGACCATCCTGGGTTGTGGAGGAGCAGCTGTGATGCCTGTGTGTAGGCTCAGGAAGGCCCGGGGAGAAGGGCTGGAGCATGCTTGGTCCTGCATGGGAGTTGCTGTGAATGGCTCTGCTACCTAGCCCTGTCCCTGGAGGGAGAGTGAGCAAGTGAGAGAAGCTGCTGAATCCTTAGGGGAAGAAGCAGCTGCTGTAACTTTTTTTTTTTAAGTTAAAGACAAAAGAAGCCTTGGAGAAAAAAAAAAAGGAAAAAAAAAAAAAAA
>NW_009258657.1:0-4600 GCF_000687185.1 Egretta garzetta
TTTCCCAGTGAAGGGGTGGTTGGATGGGGGCACGATAGTCCTTGGAGAGGCCGTTCCCTGTGTGTAGCAGGGAAGGTTAAAGGGAACAGCTTATTTTGCTTTCAGCTCCTGGCTGGCTCTTGACATCGTTTGAAAAACAGCGGGTTTAATTCCTGCAGCAGCTCGGTGTCAGGCTCCGGAGCCCCGTTTCCCTGTGCCGGGTCTCGGGAAGCCGCACGGCACTGGGGAAAACAGGAAACCTGCGGGGCAGCGCTGGGCTCTGCTCGCCGGCTCTGCCGCCCGTGACGCGCGCGGGGAAGGAAGCGGATCCAGCGCGGCTGGGCACCCTGACTCAGCGTGGAACAAGTTCCTCGTGTTATTTCCAGGCTCGGTGAGCCTGAGAACAAATGCCTCCCCGAGAGATTTATGTGTAGCTTTTCTTCCGTAGCGGTTTCATGTCGTCGGGAAGTGAGAGCTCGGAGCGATCCCTCGTGCGTGGCGTGGTGTGGTGGAGGGAACCGGGCATCCAGCGGGAGAAGGGCAGAAGTCTGGAGGTGGGCAGGGGTTTTTCCTCGGTGTTCGGGCTTGGCATCGCTTTGGTTTGTTAACCCGGGAACGAGCTTTCAAAAAGTGAGTTTGAGCTCCGAGGTTTTGGGATTAATTACAACACTTAAAGCAGCGGCTCTGAATTATTTTTATTTGCTTTCTGATTGCTGGGCTCTCAGGCTTTCCCTTGTCGAGGTTTTCCTTATAGCCCCAAAGTGGCCGTTTTTCCCCCCAGGAGCGGGAAGCTGATGTTCTGGGAATTGGCTGCTGGAGGAGCAGGTGCTGTAATGAACATGAGCGTGTTGGTAGCCGGATTTAAAACTTCCCAAGCCACGTTACCGAAACGGGCGATTCCCCGTGGCTTTGAGAACATTGCAAAAGCAGCAGCGGGTGCCGCGGGCCACGGCGGGCTGGTTGCTTGCCCAGGTAGCCAAATACGAGGGAATTCGCCTGTAGCCAGTTCGTGTGAGGAGCTTTGTTCCCCATGGCTGGGTAGATTTATGGGTGTCAGAGCAGAGAAATGGTAAGTTGGCTGCTTAACAGGGATGTTACAGTTCAACTCCATAAAACACGCGGGCTGTCTCCTTTCCTCGTTCATTTGCCAAGTCCCCAAAAAGTGGCAGTGACAGGAGCGGAGGATGGAGCGCTGCCCTCCTGAGCATATTTCCTGCCTTTGCTGGTTTCTGTCGCAGCCTGTAATGTTATTTAATCAAACAAACAAACAGAAAAGCCGGTGGATTTCCTTTTCATTTTTAATGGAAGCGCGAAGAGGTGGGGTGGGGAGGAAAAGGGAGCACGGCTGTAGGTTTCCTGACCAGCTAAATTACTCTTACGCTGAAAATTTGCCATCTCGCAGGTTTGAAACCTGTGCCGAAGCTCAAATATGGGAGCTTCAGCCCTGCTGGGTGTGGAGAGGGCCCAAGGGTGGTGGGGGTGTCGCAGCTCTGAGTGTGTGGTGTAGGAGCACGGTCGGGGTCCCAGCATCAACCCCCGCCCCCCCCCAGCTCGGCATTTCGCTCCCGCTGTGACGGTGTTGCTGGGCGTTCTGCGTGGGTCGGGGGAGAGTTGGCTGTGACCGGGTGTGCTCTGGGCATCTCGGTTACCCCGGGTTCTGATGAGAAGTGATTTTGGGGATGTAGTAGACACCCACTTTATCAAAACTCACAGGGACGTGGGAGAGCGCTGGTCTGTCGGTGGACATGGATTTACCTTGCAGGGCTCCAAGCAGCCCTTCTTCTGCCGTTCTCGTTTTATTAAGCATTGGTGCTAAGGGTAGGGCATGTGAAGATGCCCAAATCCCTGCCTTGGTTCAGCCATAGGCTCTGGGAGATGTGGGGCAGGCGGAAAGGCACGGCTGCTTGCTGGGGCCAGACCGCGATGCGAGAGCGCATTTTTCTTTGCTATTTTTTTCTGAGTCGGTTTGTGGTATGGTGAGTGCTTTCCAGAGGTGCTGCTTACACTTATGGGGGGGATAAGCGCCTCTTGAAATCTGGAGTAAGCAAACTGGGAGTAAGAGCTTCTCAAAGGCCACCTTGGAACGAGAAATGCTTCTGTGTTTGCCCAAAACCTTCTAAAAATTCTGACCTTTGATGTCTGCCCCTCTGTATTTCCAAATCAATTTAACGTTACGGAGGCAGCATCCGTTGTGGTACAGGAGCTGGAAGGGCCAGATGAAAAACACCCACAGTAAGTAATCTGTTTGGCTGAGACACCACGCAGCAGCAAGAGGTTCGCCGCAGGCTATTTCTCTCCTCGTTGTTAGAAAGTTCTCTCCCCGGTTTGCAAGGAGTTAACGGCAGCGCTGAGCCCTTCTCCGATCAGTGAACTGGGGGGCGTTTGGCTTGGCTGGCAGATGAGGAGCCTTATGGAGCAGGAACTGCATTAAAGGCCCATTTGGTGGTCACAGGTTTAGGCTGTCTGTAAAATCTCATAGCAACCCAGGAGCACGGGCAAGCACTCGGGAGCTCGCTGGAAGAAAGAGACAGGAGCCCCTTTGCTTGTCCGCTGGGGTATAATAAGGTGCTGGTACAAGTGCTTGCGTAACTTGGCTTTTCAAGGCATAAATTGTGTGACAGGGGCAAATCTGTTCCATTGGTTCCACCAAATAAATTTTCTGACTTGGAGATGGCCACGGCTTGTCTTGGGCTGAGTTGAGAAGTGCTAGAACAAGTTCTCAGAAAGAAACAAAAGCAGAGGCTCTTTTAAGGACTTCCAAGGATGTTGTATAACTTGTTTAAAAAAAAAAAAAAAAAGCCGTGCCCAGGGTACTGGGTCGCTGGGAGGCTTAACCTCAGGAGTGATGAGTTGGGTGGGATGGAAATGACTTTGCAGACGGGGTTTTTCACTTCTGAGTGTGAATTGAGCAATGTGGGGGTTTTTTGACCATTCGCTTCCTTGCAGACTTGGACAAAATGAGCTGTAGGTCAAGCCCGTTCCTGACGTGAGATCTAATTTGCTTTTAAGTAAAGGTACGGTACCCCCGGCGCGAGTCCTGCCGGCGCAGGGCTTTGGGCAGCTCGCCTGCCCTGCCAGCGCCTGCTCGCACGCTGCCCTTGACATGAGCTGCAAAGACCGATTGAAAACCAAACACTTTTGGCTTAATTTTCTTCTCCTCCCGAGACTTAAAGAGTACTTTTCCTACAAACAGTGCAAATTTTAACTTGAGAAAAAGCAAAATATTGACTCATTTGTTCGTCCCTGACAAGTCCTGTTACGTTCTCTGCAAATTTCCATTACAAACACGACACTTTGCCAGATTATCTGCTTTAGCCATCTTGTTCCTGGAGAGGATATAATATTAATTTCCTTGTCAGTTAGTTTTTCTGATGTATGTGGGATCATCTGGTTAACAGTGTTACGAATCTTAATGTAAAACAGTTGGGCTGTGCTTCGGGCCTCTAAAAAGCCGATGGAAGCAGCACTGATGTGATCCTGGAAAATGCACCCATGCATGGAAACTCAAATCTGGGTGCGGAGCGAGTTTCTTTTTGACCAAGCACCTCAACCGTGTTGTTTCAGTTGAAGTTCTGCAGCTCTCCGGCTGCTCAAATCATTGAGTTTTGCCTTGGTTTTGTCCCCTATGACCCTGATGAATTTGATATAAATGTATTGCGGATCCGGAAAAGCAATTTGTGGCTGTACAGGTGATGCTTATAAAACTGAACATCTGAAAGGGTTTCTGCAACCCGTGGTGCTTTGCTCCGCTGTATTTTGTAGAGCAAACTCATTTGCTGCTGCAGCCTTCCTTTGGTCTGCCAAAGCGTTGAAGTCCTACAACAAATTCAGCTGTAGCTTCTATCCCTTCTAGATCCTCCGTATCTTTTATGGAATCAAGGAAATTTCATTATCGGGTCTTAATCCCTCAGCCCCTCGGCGATGCATCTGGGCGGGGGTGATGAGGTGGTGTTGCTCCGTGTGGACCCGTGGGTGCTGGTCCATGCTTGGGCACCTGCAGAGCCCCAGGGCTGCCCCGGGAGGTGGGAGCGGCAGGGATGGGGACCGCTGCTGCGCTCGGATGGGACCAGGGCCAGACGGCTTCCACGGAGGAGCGTTGAATTAAAGGGTGTGCGAGGAGCTCTCCAAGCAGGCAGGCTTGCTGCATTCCTGTGAAATATGGCCTTAGGAGTCCTTGAAGGATTTATTGTTTTCCGGGCACTGCTGGACCCAGTCCGATAGGCTGGATATAGGAAGGAAATGACTCAGTTGCTCTACAGACAAGTGCAGCTTTGAAATTCAAAGAGGCAGGAGACAGCTGAGAGGCTCCAACTCATTCCCATCGGGAGCCGGGTCCTTGTGTGTCTGTTATTCTTTGTGCACGGCACTTGGGGGTTGCAGCCGGGACAGGGCAGCGGGTGGGGAGGGAGGAGGCTCCCCTGGGCAGCCAAAGAGGCAGGAGACAGCTGAGAGGCTCCAACTCATTCCCATCGGGAGCCGGGTCCTTGTGTGTCTGTTATTCTTTGTGCACGGCACTTGGGGGTTGCAGCCGGGACAGGGCAGCGGGTGGGGAGGGAGGAGGCTCCGCTGGGCAGCGGGCACGCTGCGAACCAGCCGATGCCTCGAACCCCTCTGGCGTGAG
>NW_009258657.1:17590-31070 GCF_000687185.1 Egretta garzetta
AGGACAGCGTCCAGGCAGGGGTTGAATATCTCCAGAGAAGGAGACTCCACAGCCCCCCTGGGCAGCCTGGGCCAGGGCTCGGGCACCCTCAGAGTCAAGTAGTTCTTCCTCATGTTCAGCTGGAACCTCTTCTGCTTCAGTTTGTGCCCATGGCCCCTTGTCCTGGCGCTGGGCACCACTGGGAAGAGTCTGGCGCCGTGCTTGGCTGGAGCTTGGCACAGGGCTGGGGGCACCTGGCTGCCAGCACTGGGACCGCCCCCCGCAGGGCACTGGTGCACAAGACCCACTGGGACCCTACCAGCAACCAGTCCCCGTGGCTGTGAGCTCTGCGATGGGCGCTGCCGGTCGTGCTCGGTGAAGCAGACTGGGCAGGGAATGAAGATGCTTCACATTCCCCAGGATTCAAGCACCTCGAAACACTTTCCAAAAGTGCATCAAGCGCCCCGGTGATGCACTTAAAAGGGCAGGCGACCCTGTGGAAAGAGGCTTCGAGAGGTGAAGGCACTTCCCTCATGTCGTTGATAAAGCTGGTGTTGATTGCAGCTCATAGCACATACTTCCACTAAGACAGGCCTGACGAGGGCTGGTTAATGGTCCCTGAAGGGTTCTTCAGTGCTGTGTGGCTCCCTCCTGCATCAACCTGTCTGCTTCAGTTTTGTTGTTAATTTAAGGGCTTTTGCAGTTGCGTTCTGCCTTTCCAAATCCTTGTGACCCTGCAGTGGTACCTGGATGGTAATTTTTTTCCACTTCTGCAGCGGGGATGCCAGCGTCGTGGCTGGCAGCTGAAATCTGTGGCGAAGCAGTGAGCCGACGGTGCTGGTCACGCCGCAGGGATGAACCCCTCTCTGCTTCTCATCCCGATGGTGCCTGCCCCGGTTCGGTGCCGTCCCACCCCTGCCCTCCCAGTGCCGTGGGGGACAGCACGACGTGGGTGTGACTTGGTGGTTATTGCTCATTAATCTGAAAAGATGATCCCGCTCTGGAGGGGCATGGGGCATCATAACCAGGGAGCACCTCTCGAGTGGGGAAACGTGCCTGAACGTGCACGCAGGCAGTGGCGTGGTCTTAATAATTTCAGTGCTGCCGGCTGAGTGAAATCTATAGCTGCACAGTTGGGGATTCAGCATCTCAGAACCTAATTTTAACAAATGTACAATTTCCTGGTTTACTTAGGTAACAGCACTGTGGCTACTGTGTAAATACATCTGGCTGCCGTAGGGAGCGTTGGGGATAACGAACACCGCTCGCTGTACGGGGCTGGCACAGCCAAAGGATTTCTGTTTCAGGATTTCTGTTTAATGGAGTGGCTGGGGACCCATTTAATTTGAAGCTGGGGTTCTTCACTCGCCTGTGGTGCACTTGGAGTGAGGCCAGGAGAAGCTGCTGCTTATTTTTTCTCCCCCGGTTCGGTGGCCGCTCTGTGATCTTCCCTCGCGCTGCGCTGCAATATTCTCTTGTAATAAACTGCGGCTGGATGTCACCTGGGGAGAGAGCGCTGGGCTGAGGCTCAGGAGATAAAACTCCTAGCTGTGCCACCGGGACCTTTTGACTAGCCTTGGGCAAATCATTTAATCGTTTAATCTGCTTGCGCCTAAGGTCACCATCCATTAAATTCGGTGTTGTTGAGAATAAAGTCCATGAATAATCCAGCTGTGTTCAGGTGCACCAGTGAAGAGGGGTGGATAAACCTCAGTCCATCAGGACCCGGGTAAGAAACCAGAAAAAGCACTTTTGAAGGGACGTACGGACATAGATTGCCTGGAGGGGTTGTGGACTCTGCTTCTGGAGGGCCCTGAGGATGGTTTAGAGAGGCATCTCCTGAATTTTGATTATAGCTGGTCCTTGCAGCAGGAGACCGGATTAGAGAATCACAACTTTCTGGCCACAAAATTTGTATGATTTAATGTTAACCAAAGCCACTGACCTGTTTGCACAGGTTTGGATGGAACCAAGGCTTCCCAAAGCTTGAATGAAGCAGCTATGAAACTCGAATGTTAAATTTCCCCTTTGTCTCCTACTCCAAGGCAAGCAGGAAAATAAGGGCCCGTTCTGCTCCGTGCTCCGGTGCACGGCGCTGTCGCCAGCCTTGGGTCTGTCCTCGGGGACTGCATGGTGAATAAAGTCCTCTCTTCCCAGCACCTCTCCTGATGCAAGGTAATTTATAAGCTATTTCACAGCAGTGTACTTGAAGCTCAATAGCTGCCAGCTGGGGTTTCTCCGATAGCAGGTGTCAAGTATCAGCACAGGGAAAGGAGGGAAAAAAAAAAAAAAGTGTCTAATTTCTGTCACCTAGGTGTCCTAGGTTGATTATGAATTTTTCTGGATGTCTTTTGGGGTTGGCGGGTTAAATGTCTCCAGCTGCAATGCACAGCTGGGCGTAAGCCACGCCAGAGCCACAGCTGCGGACCTGCTTTAGATTTGCCAGGGGAGCCAGAGCTCTCTTGGAGACGGTGATGATTTTGTCATTGTTAGAGATGCCTCCTTGCTGTGTCACGGGGACTTTTCAGCATCCTTGGGGGGCAGAGGAAGCTGTGTCCATGGTTGCTTCCCACCACTGTCAGGGAGCTCAAAGGGTTTATGAACAGGGGTGCACCAAGAATCCCAGAATCCTAGAATGGCAGGGGTTGGAAGGGACCTCAGGAGATCTCTAGGGGTCTCTTCCAACCCAAAACATTCTATGATTCTATGATCACCCAGTCCCACCCCCTTACTCAAGCAGGCTCACCCAGAGCAGGGGGCACAGGACAGCGTCCAGGTGGGGGTTGAGTATCTCCAGAGAAGGAGACTCCACAGCCTCCCTGGGCAGCCTGGGCCAGGGCTCGGGCACCCTCCAAGTCAACAAGTTTTTCCTCATGTTCAGCTGGCAACTCTTCTGCTTCAGTTTGTGGGGCTTCAGTTCGCGCCCATTGCCCCTTGTCGTGGCGCTGGGCACCACTGAGAAGAGTCTGGCTGCGTCCTCGTGACCCCCACCCTTGAGATATTTGTAGGTGGTGATGAGACCCCCTCTCAGCCTTCTCTTCTCCAGGCTGAACAAGCCCAGCTCCCTCAGCCTTTCCTCGTAGAAGCACTAACCCAGTCCCTTACACATAGTGCACTACAGCAGCTTATGCCTGGTGACTCCCTTTCGAGTCTTCCATTGATTGAGCATCCAAGTGCCTCGCGTAAGAGAGCGTTATCCCCATTTCACAGGTGGAACAACTGAGGCAAAGGGTAACATGACTTGTCCGGGTCTGTTCAGCAAGTCTGGGGCAAAGCCAGGAGTAACATCAGGGTGCTGCGCCGTGCTCTCCAAAATGCAGCTGCACGGATGACGCTTACAGCGGGTCTCTCCCTGGGATTTCTGGTTCTCTTTACCCCAGACCTGTTGGGATGTGTGTGCTCGAGAGGGAGATGGGGGGGAGAGGTGGCTTATCCGGTATGCACTGTATAAACAATATCTGAAGTCTGGACAATATGAACAAATTTTGTGCATAATTCATGCAATCGTGTTTGTTATCAGGGAAATGCCTTTTCATGGCTGGGTTTCGTTCTTCCCCTCCTCTTCCTTGTCCCAGGGCTGGAGGAAGCAATAATCACAATACTGTATTTTGCCCTCTTAACTCTTTCTCAGAAAGCTGTCGGGCCCGTCGAATACCATCCCCGTGAATAAGCAGCTCCGGGGAAGCGGGGACACGGCTCCTGGCGTGGTTCCTGCCTGCGGCTGCCAGCGCAGCCCTGCGGAGCCGGGGACGGGCGCTGCCGAGGGGCACAGAGCAGAACCGTGGGGCAGAAAAGTGGTTTTCAGCCTGATACCAAAGGGTTCAGTGTTGCAGGTTGTGCTTTAGGAAAGGCTTGGTATTCATCGTCCCCGTGGCTCAGTAACCTCTGCAAAAACCTCGGACCCGCTGCCAGGCATCTTGCTGGCGATTTACCACTTGCTGTTAGAGTCAAAATATTCTGAAAAAAAAAAAAAAAAAAAAAAAAACTACGAGCCCTCCTCATATTATAAAATTGTAATGAGTTCACCTTAAGCTGCCGGTGACTTCAGTCGGTGTCAAACTCTGAAGCAAATGATTGAGCTGGCTCTTACACCCCCCGATGCCCCGCTCCTGCACCTCGGGCTTCCTCGGCGCTGCTGCTGCGATGGGTGCTGAGGCTCCCAGCAGCCCCGCTCCGGGATGGCTGGGAAAATCCTCTGCTCGGGGCTGGGAAGCGCCAAGGCTTCTCTTGCTGGAGAAAGAGGCGACGAGGCTGAGAGCAGGAAAGGGACTCGAACGAGCGGGCATGCAGGTTTCTGCTGGGTCGGGTTGGGATTCAGCAGCGTGGGGCTCATCTGGCTGCTGCGGCTCGGCCAAGGGGGCAGGACTGAGACCCAGAGCTCCGATCTGGGCTGGAAGGGTCCCGGAGCTCAGAGATGCTTAGATCAGGTGGTTTGGCTCAGAGCTTTTGTCTAATTAAACCAAAACAAAACCCTATTAATTATTGTAAGGTCGTCTTCTGTAGCTGACAAATGTGTCCTGAATATCACTTCTTCAAAGGGATAAATCAGCAGCTTTAATGGTTGGAAATGTTTCATAGAAAAATTCCCGATGGGCTCCAGGAGGGATGCAGACCCGGCACGTGTGTTCTCGCTTGCTGTGAAGAAATGGCCAAGCTCTCGGCTTTTTTTCCCTCATTCCAGTTGGCAGATACGATATGGAGCCAATGCAAAGAGAAAGGGTCAGGCGGGTGCAAGGGTGAGGTGGTTCCAAATGGTTTGTTCTTGTATTTTAGTTTATATAGTGTAGCCTGCCCTTTTGGTGACCCTTTCGATAATTCTGGGGGATTCTGACAGCCCGGTGACCTGCAGGGGAGGTCAGCAGCGCGAGCCAGCCGGTCTCCCTGCTCCCGGCCTCGCAGCAATGAATCTTATTTGACTATAAAAAGCAAAAAGGCCAGAACCCACCTCCAGCTTCAAAAGCAATCATGGGCCCGCTGTCCCCCTCCCTGCAAGCTCAGCCATTTCTCTGGGGGCTTCATTCCGTGAGGCAGCTCTCCAAACCCATGTGGCCTTAGGAGAGAAAAAAAAAATCCCATAGTGAGTTCTGTCCCCTGCTCTGCTCCCCTCTTGTGGGGTGCCTGGGGACCCCCACGGCCTCCAGGCTGGGAGCCATGCGGGGACAGCCTGGGAAAGGCACGTGGCACTGGGATGCTGGGGTCGGTGCGGAGGTGGGGATGCTGGGGTCGGTGGGGATGGGTTTGCTGGGGCTCGGAGGTGCAGGGGCTGTAGGAGCTGCCGCCTCCGAAGGGGATGGAGCATCCCGGGCGTGCAGCACCCACCGGAGCAGAGGCGATCGGAGAGGGCTCGGCAGGGCTGGGTTTGGGCTGTGTATAAATCACTGCTCGCCAGACCAACCCTACCCCAAAAGAAAAGATACCGGCACCGTGAAGCAAGCGCAGCTGCCGCGCTGGTGACATCAAAATTGGTCCTTTGATCCGTCATTTTCCACAGGAGATTCTCTTTTTGTTTTTGCTTTAATTTTCCATTTTTTGCTCTTTTTTTTTTTTTTTTTTTTCCCCATGTGCATAAAATACCACTAATGACAAACTGTGGTGCCCGCGAGTGAGTGACAGCTGAAATAAGAGAAATGACTAATCGGGCCTCCTGAAGCCCTGTCGCGTGGAGATTAAATGAGCCCTTTTTTCTTCCCCCCATCAATGAGAATCATGGGCATTTGAATAATAATATTATAGTCTCCATTAGGATGACAGTGGGGGAAAAAAATCGGCTCAGACCTGTGATTATTCCTTCAATCTAATAATTATTTAAATACCAGATAACTCCTTTCAGCCTAATTGAGGCCTTTCAGCTGCTTGGGTTTATATTGTGTCCCTGAATTTACTCTCTCTTTCACCTTGCGCTACTAATAGCCTCAGATTGCTTTTAAGGCTATATTTTAAACTCGCTTCCAAAAAAAAAAAGAAAAAAGAGGAAAAATTAAGGGTCAGATAGTATTAAGGATCAGAGTTAAAATCGCCCGCGCTCCCGTTTCCCTGCTGTTTAACTCCCCAGCTGTACTCAGCCATCCCCACGCTCCTCCGCAGGGCATGCAGCGCCTTTCCGTTGATGTTTGATATCCGTATCACCCAGCGCTGCTTAATCCCGGTCCTGCACCCACGTGTTGCCCCGCCGCCCACCCCGGCCCTGGGGTGGTGGGAGCCGGCAGGAGCTGCTCCCGTGGGAGCCAGCATGGAGCCGAGGATGATAATTGTCCCCAGGGATGGATAATTGTCCCCAGGGATGGATAATTGTCCCCAGGGATGGATACTCATCCCCTGGCTCCTTTGGGTAGGATGTCAGTTCATGGCCGTGCTCTGCCATCTTCAAATAATGTTTGAAAGCGCAGATTCTCCTTCCCGGGCGATCTCTCTTGCCTTTGGCAGGGACGCTCACCAATACTCGGCAAAGCCTTGGCTGTAAGGCGCTGCGTGGAAGCTGGCCTTCGGCTGACAGCTCTGCTGCACGGCAGCTCCGGACCAGCTCTGGCTTTTGTACCATCTCGGAATGAAAACGTGGCTGGAAAAGTTGTAAAACTGTGGCGGTCCAAGTGAGGAGCTTCTGCTGTCCCATGTGTACAGATGTATATAAAATTGAATTATTTAAATGTATTAATTTCTAGCTTGCGCCGCTCTTTTCTCGCTTTGCAATGGAACAACTTTTTAAAAATTGAAAAGCTGCTGAGCAGGAGAGCAGTTGCGTGCGGAGATTTACGGCAGAGCCTCCCTGTTCACTGCAGAATCTCCTTCACTTTCTGGACTTGCCCTGAACAGGAGCCCTCTGCTCCAGAAGCATCTCTTCCTCTCGGGGGATGAGAAACTGAGGCTTTATTTTGGGGCTCCTGTTAGTGAGGATGCTTTGGCCGGGGAGGAAAGCCCGTTTGTGCTGCCCGGGGCAGAGCCCGCTCTCTCTCTGCCCTCCCCAAGGCAAGGGGAGTTGGGTTGAAGCATCCGAGCACTTGGCTGGGACGCTGCGGTGCTTGAGGTTTCCCATGGTTGATCTGGAGATGCTCTGTGGCTGACTTATCCCCTCCGTGGGGCTCCGTGGCTCTCGTGCCGGCTTTCCTGGGCTCCACCCGAGCCCGTCCACGGCACGGAGTTCCCTGTGTGCTTGCAAGAACACACGCTGCCGGCTGGCATCTCCCTGCGGGGACACACACGGGCTCTTCGCGGTGTCAGGGGCTGCGCTGCCGCGTTGGCCAAGAGCAAAGCTGCTCTGAGATCCTGGCGCCTGTGGTCAGGGTGGTGGTGCCCACCACGGGTCCCCAGCAGCCCTTGGGTGGGTGGGCAGCACGGAGAGCCTTCCTCTGAGCGCACCCCTCGGGTGGATTTGTGCCCTTTTGAAAGATTCTCGATTCGGAGAACAGTTTGGGGATGTTCACTGGGAAATTTAATGAGAAGAGCCGGGGAGGTCACCCTGGCGCTGCTGTGGCATGTTGGGGTCCGTGGCGCGGGCGGCTGCTTTTGGCCGCAATCATCCAAACAATAATAAGAATGCAGCAGCAGCTGTGTGCTAGCTGGGAGAGAGAGAAACTGCTTCAGCCAAAGGTGGGAATTAAGAGACTGGAAATAAGAAGCAAGCAGCCGGGGAAATGTATCCCTGAGCAGAATGAGAAACCCATTACCGCTCTCTTTCTCCTGTCTTGTCAGTGACACCGAGACATGCAGCCCAGGGACAGAGCTCCTTTGTCACCTTGCAGAAGGAGCAGGCTCCGGCTCCCGGCGTTAACAAGCCGAAAGAGTGGCCATTCGGTGACACTCGCTTATGAGCTCCGTGTCGGTTTTCAGCGGCGTGAATTATTTTAAATACCAAAACGGAGATCAGCATCAATCAAACCGATGGCTGCCCACAGGTGAGGACAGCTGAGCATGGGCTGCGCTGGGGACCAGCCTCCTGCATTTGCGCGCCGGGCAGGGGAGAAGAGGCAAATTTGCAAAGAAAGAGTGGGAATTTCTCCCTGGTGCCTGTGCTCGGGGCTTGCACAGCCGTGGAGGGCGGTGATGGAACCTCGGTGCAGAGAGGGCAGGTGGCTCATCCTCAGCCTCTTACCAGAGCTGGTGTGACCCCGTGGTGCTGTGGGGTGGTAGAGAACATCTCTCCCTGTGGGGTGGTAGAGAACATCTCTCCCCAAGGCAGGCTTTGATCGTCCACCTGGGAGTGTGTAAGGAATGCATAATTTGGGATAAAGAGGAACTTTGTGGTGGTTTTCTGAGTCACAGAATCGCAAGGGTTGGAAGGGACCTCGTCCAGGCAGTCAGACACCGTGGTGATGAGCAAGACTTGAGGTCAAGCCAGGAGCACAAGTCATGGTCAGGTCTGGAGATGATAAGAAGGATGAGACACGATCCAGTCCCCTCCAAGCGTGTCTGTGGTGAGGAGGGAGGTGCAGAGCCCTGGTGCTGAGATGCTCCCGGGGCCCATACATGGTGGTGTTCTGCTGGTCCCACGGCTCCTCTGAGCAGCTCCACGGAGCTGGGTCCTTGCTGCCTTTGCAGGGTGCTGGGCTGGCATCGCTTCCAGCTGCTTTGTGGGAGCCCGAGGTGGGGCTGGAAGTCTGGGGCTGAGCTGGGGACCGAGCTGACCCCTCCTGTGTGGGATGGTCCAAGCTGGACCCCCTTGGATGAGACAGACATGGAAATACACGGGTTTGGATTGTCTTTAACGTTCATATTTCTGCTAGGGCAGTCTGCTGTCTTAGCAGAGGTGGTAGGTGACGAGGTGGAGCAGGCTATAGGGGTTGTAAGGGTCCTCTCCAACAGCTACCGGGTCTGCGTGTGCCTTCTGGCCGGAAGGGCGGGTGGGAAGCTCTGCTGTAAACACGCCTCACACAGCTGGAACCTCTCCGAGGCGAGCGCCCGTTTCCTAAGGAAATTCCAGCCTGGTGATTCCTAATTCAGCCTGACAGCCGTGAGCAGGGAGGATAGGGCTGGCGATCAGCCAGGCTCCAGCCCTCCCTCAGGCCGGAATGAGGTCTAGGTGCTTTGGGAGCGCCCAGAGAACCAAAACAAACCACAAAAAAACCAAACCACCTAAACCTGTCTGTCTTTCACGCCTCTTTTCCGTGCAGATTTTGGCTGGAGGTCTCCAGCTCAACTCTTACCTCTCTGTGTTCATATGGGTGAAAATATGTCAGTGGAAGGACACTCTAGGTCTGACTGTTTTCCGTAGAGCTGTCGGGAAGGGCGTATGGACAATTTGGCTGGCATCGGGTCTTCCGGACCCAGTGTCCAAGCTGTTGCTTTGTGTAGGTTTTTATCATCACCTGGAAGTTTGGTTAGAGCAGGAGATTTGTCCAAGGCTCCCAGCTGGTAGCGTCTCCCCTGCGTGTGGTGCTGCTGGCAGTGCTTGGTTGCTGATCTTCCCCCATGCCCCCACCCTGCCAGCAGTAAAGCACCTTGTGATGGCTGTGGGAAGTCTCCGCCTGAGAGGGACCTGCAGAGGTACTTCTGGCTGGAGGGGGGATGCTGGCGGCTTCGGCGTGTGTATGCTCAATGAACTTGCCTGCATGAGACTTCTTCCTCAGGTTTCCAAATGAAATCATAGAGGATTTAAAGGTAGAAAACACCTCTTATTTCCTCTGTTGCTTCCAACAACATACCCTGCAGCAGACCTCCTTTTAGCCAAGATTGCAGATTGATGGTTGGGTGTGAGAGCTGCGGGCTTTGTCTTGGGCTGAAGCTGATTATCCCCTCCCATGGCTGAGCTGAGTACATTATAAACAGCTAAACCACACAACAAATTAACACTCAGAGGCTGAACCAAGTGGCAAAACATCAAGCCTGAACTGTGTACCAATAAGTTAGGAGACCTGCTTAATTCTTGTTGGGCTTAGAGACATCCTCACTTTATCTCAAGGACTGTGTAATTAGAAAGCCTCCTTTGAATTTTATCTGCAGTGCACACTGGATCTAATCCTTTGCTCTCTGTGTTTCTTTTCTTTCCCCAGAACCATGTGAGGGACATTGCTGGGGCACAGGACACGCGCGGGGAACGTGAAATTTGCCTTTCCCAGGATGGATCAGAGGAAGAACTGGCCTCGGGTACCAGACTCCGATGGCTGGTCAGTGGCTTTTCTCTGTCTCTTCCTGGCATCGCTCTCCCGCAGTGTGTCCACCAATGCCTTGTTCAGCACTTTCCACTCTGAGAATCGGGACTGGACGTTCAACCACCTGACTGTCCACCAAGGCACCGGAGCAGTCTACGTTGGTGCTATCAACAGGGTTTACAAGCTTTCGGGTAACCTGACCATTTTGGTGGCTCATAAAACTGGTCCTGAGGAGGACAATAAATCCTGCTACCCGCCCCTCATCGTCCAACCGTGCAGCGAGATCCTCACTCTCACCAACAATGTCAACAAGCTGCTGATCATTGACTACTCAGAGAACCGGCTGCTGGCTTGTGGCAGTCTCTACCAGGGGGTCTGCAAGCTGCTGCGCCTGGATGACCTTTTCATCTTGGTAGAGCCCTCACACAAAAAGGAGCACTACCTCTCCAGCGTCAACAAGACAGGCACAATGTATGGTGTGATCGTGCGCTCGGAAGGTGAGGATGGGAAGCTCTTCATTGGCACAGCGGTGGATGGGAAGCAGGATTATTTCCCCACCCTCTCCAGCCGCAAACTTCCCCGGGACCCAGAGTCATCAGCAATGTTGGATTATGAGCTCCATAGTGACTTTGTCTCATCCCTCATCAAAATCCCCTCAGATACCTTGGCCCTTGTTTCGCACTTTGACATCTTCTACATCTATGGTTTTGCCAGCGGCAACTTTGTCTATTTTTTGACTGTCCAGCCAGAGACCCCAGAGGGTGTCTCCATCAACTCCGCCAGCGATCTCTTTTACACATCTCGCATCGTCCGTCTCTGCAAAGACGACCCCAAATTCCACTCCTATGTGTCTCTGCCCTTTGGCTGCGTCAAGGGGGACACGGAGTACCGCCTCCTGCAAGCCGCGTACCTCTCCAAGCCAGGAGATGTGCTGGCCAAGTCCCTCAATATCACGGCCCAGGAGGATGTCCTCTTTGCCATTTTCTCCAAGGGACAGAAGCAGTACCATCAGCCGCCTGACGACTCTGCACTCTGCGTCTTCCCCATTCGCACCATCAATGCTCAGATCAAGGACCGCCTGCAGTCCTGCTACCAGGGGGAAGGCAACCTGGAGCTCAACTGGCTGCTGGGGAAAGATGTCCAGTGCACTAAAGCGGTAAGGATGCTCCAGCTGGTGCCCGTGATAGCCCTCGAGAGCCAGTATCAATGCCTGGCCCTGTGGCACACGAGCTTGCAGAGTAGGATCAGTCTTTCTGTGCCTCGGTTTCCCTGAACAACAAACAGACATAGTAGTCCTTTTCCTCTCTAATCCCTGTTGTTATCAGACAGTGATGGCAATGAAAAGATGGGGTGTCATAGAATCATAGAATCACAGAATGGTTTGGGTGGGAAGGGACCCTTAGAGGTCACCCAGCCCAACCCCCCTGCAGGAGCAGGGACACCTTGAACCACATCAGGTTGCTCACAGCCCCGGCCAACCTGGCCTGGAATGTTCCCAGGGATGGGGCCTCCACCCCGTCTCGGGGCAACCCCTGCCAGGGTTTAAAGCCATCCCCCCTTGTCCTGTCCCAGCTGGCCCTACTAAAAAGCTTGTCCCCCCCTTTCCTCTGGGCCCCCTTGAAGCCCTGACCGGCCGCACTCAGCTCTGCCCGCAGCCTTCTCTTCTCCAGGCTGAACACCCCCAACTCTCCCAGCCTGGCCCCATAGCAGAGGGGCTCCAGCCCTCGGAGCATTTTAGTAGCCCATTTTAGGTAACGTTAAGGCAGACGAATAAAGGTGTGCCACTTGCTGGAAGTGTTTGCTGTCCCCAATCCAGGGCTCTGGAAGCTGGAGGAAGGCTCTCCCCCACCCCTGAGCAGGAGGGTGGTATCAACAAACGCGTTAAGGCAGACGAATAAAGGTGTGCAACTTGCTGGAAGTGTTTGCTGTCCCCAGTCCAGGGCTCTGGAAGCTGGAGGAAGGCTCTCGCCCACCCCTGAGCAGGAGGGTGGTATCAACAAACAAGATAAATACAAAGGACAGTTGTGTCTTTTGTATTTTTATTCAGCTGATTTCTTTAATCTTGATTCACATGCAGATTGTTCCCAGGCTGACTTGGGAATCCCTGGGGCCTTCTTTTGCCAAGCATATTAAGTTTGGCTGCTGGAAAGAGCGAAACGTGGGTTAAATGAGATGAAAGAAGGAAGGCAAAGAGAAGCTTGAGCACTGGCTTGCATGGGGAGAGTCATCCCATCGCAGTTGCCACTAGATGTGCCCGAGCACTTGGTGGTTAATGACCTTTGTGGAAAATAAGTGGATCGCCATCGGTGCGATGGCGAGTGGCCACCCACGTCACCACCCCACCACCCACGCCGTGTAGGAATTCACTCGAGCAATCTCAGCTAATATGGCTTAATAATACTTGTTGGCAGAATGATTTTCCTTTACTCGTGGCACGTGGTGTACCAGGGGGAAGCCAGCGTCCGTATTGCCTGAGTTGTAGGAAGGAAACTGAGGCACAGAGAGGCGGCTCACATGGGGCAGGTTTAACTCTGCCCTGGAGCTGGGCTGCTTGTGCCAGGCGGAGGTGGCTGCTCCCGACAGCGCCAGCCTGTCCTCTCGTGGGGTGGGATCAGCCGTGTCCGGCTGTCCTCTGGCTGGTGACCGACCCAGGCCTGTCCCGCACCATGCGCGGCAGTGCCAGTGCTGCTGCCAGCTGTCGGCAGCGGGGCTTGTGTGGCCTTCAAGGGAAAAGCCTTTGCTGATGTGGGGGTGCTGAGCACCTTTCTGCTTCTGCTGCTCGGCACCTCTGGAAATTAGGTCATGAGGAGGTGAAATGAATGGAGGAGAGAGCTCCCGCATGGCCATGCAGCGGGGCTAAGCCCCTGAGAACCCTAGCAGATTTAGAAAATTAGTGGAATAGAATAGAATAGAATCGTCCAGGTTGGAAAAGCCCTTTAAGATCATCAAGCCCAACCGTTTCCCTAACCCTGCCATCCCACCACTAAACCCTGGCCCTAAGCACCTCGTCTGCCCTTCTTTTAAATCCCTCCAGGGATGGGGACTCGACCACCTCCCTGGGCAGCCCCTTCCAGCGCCTGACAGCCCTTTCTGTGAAGAAATTTTTCCTAATGTCTAACCTGAAGTGTCTGTTGGACTTAGGGTTCCTCCTCAGCCCTGCCCAAACACATTTTGCACCAGCAGCAGAGTGTCCTGGCCCCGGGCAGTGAAGGGAAGGAGCCATCGCAGGAGGTGGCTGAGGCTGGCAGGGTCCCTGGGTGGGGGGGTGGCGGTGGCTCCCACCCTGCTGTCGGCACCGCTGTCTCCCCTCCGCGTGAGCCCGGGTGTGCGGGGCTGCCCCGTGCTTTGCGTTTCACTCACAGCTGCCCAAACCCTCCTCTTCCCAGCCAGTCCCCATTGATGACAACTTCTGCGGGCTC
>NW_009258657.1:31104-32522 GCF_000687185.1 Egretta garzetta
AGTGGAGTGACTCTCTTCCCCTCGAGCCGGGACCGGATGACTTCTGTTGCTTCCTACGTCTACAATGGGTCCAGCGTGGTGTTCGTGGGGACTAAGACCGGCAAGCTGAAGAAGGTAAGCTTATTTCCGTGGCTTTGGAGAGCCAGGATCCGTTTCTCATCTCTCTCGGGAGTCTCCGATGCGTGTAGCTGCTGCTGTGTCTTATAGATATTTCCCAGCGTGAAACTGGGAGCTGGTCAAGAGCAAAAATCGCAGGGTTTGGGTCACAGAGAGCCTTGCATCGGTGAGGCAAGGTTCATCCGTCAGCACCGTTAGTAGAGAGTGGTGTTGCTGTGGTTTCTTTGGAAGCGGAGGAGCGCCAAGCCTCGGGAAAGGTGCAGCCGAAACCGCTGCAGCCAGCTCTTGGAGAAGGGACCAAGCGAGGCCACGCAGTTCCCATGAGCGTGAGGGCTCCAGAGCCATCCCCCTGCAGGGACCAAGGGCACCTTCCCGTGCTTCCAGCCAGCGGCCTCCTTCAGCCACAGGGTAGTGCAGGTCTCGGCACCGTGCCGGCTCTTGCCAGCACCGCCTGCCTGGATGTCCCAGTGCCACCCTGTTGTTCGTGTGGTCAATGCTTTTTGCATTTTATTGTTTAGTAAACTGGGGGGGGGGGGATGTGTTTGTGGTGCTGATGCAGAAGTTATCAGGGCAATAAGGGGCCACTGATTAGAGACAAGTGAGGAGCTGGCTTGCAATTTCTGAGTTCCAGTGAACCTGTGTCCAAGGTCTCGGATCTTTCCTCCTTTTTGACACACTGATGGAAATCTTGCAATAGTTTTGTTTCCCAGCAATCCTTCTGCAACTTGTGTAGAACGCCATGAGTTAGAAAGCTTTTGATGCTGGCAAAATTGCTGATGGTGACAGGACGGTCCGTTGGTCATGGAGAGATAGGAATGGGTTAACTTGGCTGCTTTTGGAAACCAAGCCTCAGGGCAGAGTCCCACTGCTTCCCTCTGCCTCTTACCTCCTGCTCTTCCCTCTGACAGTTGATGATTGATCGGTCCTGGAAGATAACATTCCTCACCCTCTGCATCACAAGCTGGGGCTAGTTGCCCAGGGCAAAGAGATGCTCCCGCTGGTTTCCCCCCCCCCAGCACAGGGCAGGGGGGGGGGCTCTGGTGGGTTTTAGGATTTTGAAGTCCAACTGGGACTTCCCCCCCTCTCTATCTTCTGACCCACTCTTTGGTATGCAGGGTGCAAAGGCTGGTCAGGCCCAGCCATTGCATCTCTTGCCTTTGGTCCTCTCTCGTCCTCTCTCTGGAGTTCTGTATTTAAAATGAGCATGGAAACGGCCTTGGGGTGTGTAAGTGGAGGGGACCCCCCCACCCCCACCCTGCTGTTGGTCTTTGGAGTTGGAGCTGCAGCTGGAAGCCAGCTCA
>NW_009258657.1:32714-42357 GCF_000687185.1 Egretta garzetta
GCAGGGAATTTCTTCCCCATCTACCCAGGAAGATACAAGGACGGGCAGATACTCCACTTGAATGTCTGCATCATTTTAATTACATCAGTTCATTAATATTCATTCAGCACTTTACAAGTGCTGAGTAGTGGTAAATTAGGTGCCTCCCTGGTGCCTCTCGAGTGTCAGTGGGGCAATTTTGAACATGGGGGAGAGTGGGCTCCTAAGCAGAGCCCCTCTCCCCCCCTGCCCGCCCCACCCGCCGTGGCACACGGGGAGTGCCGGGATTTTTCCAGCTAAATGGATGGAAGAGGCGCCCTCAGCATATTGCAAATGCATGTGCTATCAAGCTTCAAGCCAGCCATGCAGCCTGGTACTTGCTGTTCGCAGTGTTTTGGGGGGGGGTAGGGGAGGTGCCTCATTTAGAGGCAGCTAAAGCAAACAGCTTGTGCCTGCACACGAGGTATTTACTGTCGCGTCCTATGAATTATGTAGGATTACAGAAGCAGCAGTCTCTCCAGCACTGCTTAATTCCTTGTGCTATTCTACATCGAACATTTGATGCGAAGTTGATCTATTCGTGCCCATCCGCTTTGGGCTGTCCGCAAGACGGGCGGCTGGGCAGGACGGGGGGAGATGGGGAAGGGGGGGGCTGCAGGGATCCTGTGTGTTTTACCTGTGTTTGAGCCAGTGGTAACGAGGCACTGAGAAAATTGGTTCAGCTCTCGAGCAAATTCATTCCAGGCATTCACTGCAGTCAGCCTTTCGTGGCATCTGCCAAGCACCCTGATTTAACGCCTGTCAGAGCTGTCTGCAGCCCATGGGACCTGTGCCTCCCGTTACCAGCTGGAGCCATCGCTGTCCCGTCCTCCGCTGCTTGGGGCTGGGAATGTTCTTCTCTATCTTGCGGTCCCATCCACAACTTTAGTAAATCTCTTCTCATTTGACATGTGGGATTGTCTTTTACATGGCTTAAGAGAGGCCGCATGAAGCATAGGAAGCAGCTTTGCATTGAACTGCGGGGCAGGCGGTGCAGCCCCGGTGGGAAGGGAACAGGTTGCCTCCAGTTTTTGTGCATGGTCCAAGCCCAGACGTGTCTCAAAGCCAGCGAGTGCTCAGGATGCTCAGGACTGTTTCCATCTCTCTTCTTCCCCATATGAGAAGTGAGGATGGTAAAAACGTACGCACCTCTGTAAGTGCCAGAGATTTCCAGATAGATGCCTTGTCTTCTCCAGCTTGCCCCCTTGCGTACCTACCGACACAATTAATGTCTGAAAGCTACGGCACACCTTTTCCCCCTCCCATAGCCGTTGATTTGCTTTGGAAATGAGCTGATGGCTCAGTCTGGTGTTTCAAAGAAGACATTTTTGTGTAGCTGGAGGAATGAAGTCAGGGAGCCAGCTCTGAAACCTTTCAAATTTGTCTGCGCTTCCCCGGTGAGAATTCATTACCAAAAATGCTGCGTTATCTCACTGATGTCCTCCTTGCAATTAGCGATTCACCTAGCTGCCTCGCACCACGTTCCCCGGGCGAGCGGCTGCTGCTGCTTCAGCCTCGCTCCTCCAACAGAGCTGGAAGCTGAAGGTCCCCGTGCCCCTGCCTGCGCTCTTCTGGCGCAGCCCCGCGTTTGCTGGCTCTGCCCCTTCTCTGTTTCCTGGGCGTATTTGAGGTCCCTGGTTGCTCCTTTCAGCAGCCAGCGCCGGCTGATGTGTGAAGGAAGGAGTTTTCTGTCTGCTCGGGAGCAGCCCGGTGGGGAGGCTGGCGGCTTTCCCAGGCTGGGCTTGCTGCTTGCTTTGCAGGTTTCGGAGCCTCGTGGGGTCCGGCCGGTGCGGGCAGCATGGGCAGGTCGCCCACGGAGTCCGCACAGCCCGGCTGCGAGTTCAGCTGCGCCGGAGGGGTGTCGGTGCCGGAGCTGCTGACAAATAAGTCAATAATATCAGATAAGTCAGCTGACAATGAACTTGGCATCGTTCCTATGGGGAAGCAGAGCGTTTGCTGGGGTCAGGGTTTGAGGTCAGGGTTGCGGGTGTGCTTGTACCTGCTCTGGATGGGTCAGCTGCTCCTCACCCCGCTGGTGACACACGCGAGTGCATCGTCTGCCCCTGGGTACTGTCGAAGGGGGGAGAAGGATGGGTGGATGGGTGGGTGGATGGAGCTCTTCTCCATTAAAACTCAGTGCTGGAGGAGGAATCTTCTCTCATAGTCCTGTCTCGGCCAGCCCGCTGTCTCTCCCGGCAGTCCGGCCATACGTGGGGCATGCCTCGGGCAGGGGGACTGGTGGTGTGCTCGGTGCATGTACTGTACGAAAGGGCTGCACCCCCTGACGCCCCCCGGCAGCCCGCTCTTTTTGAGAACGACTGTTCCTCAGCAGTTTCCTCTAAGCGGATGAAAAGCGAACGCGCTGATGGTGCCGTGACCTTGTGGATACGGCGCAGATCCCCGGGCTGCAGCTCTCCCTACAGCTTGGTGGTCCAGCTCGCCTTCCAAAGCGTCTCAGCTTCGTGGCTTGGGGAGCGAGGGGGACTGGGATCATGTTAGAGATGAAATCGTTCAGAATTGTGGATTCCTGCAATAAACCAGTTTTCATCGAGCAAAATTAGAAGAGACATTAATGCAACAGTTAACAGCAACTAAGTGCTGGGGGGAGATGTGTCGGCTTGCTTGTTCTGTTTATGGGCTTCATACAATTCCATCAATATTGATGTGTGATGCCTTTGATTTTGACACTAATCATTGCTATGAATTAAATTTGCAGCCATATAATTAGGACTGCTATTAATAGGGCCTCAAGCTAAGCACTGCTGTGCTAGTTGTCTTTTTCCTGATGGAAAACGGCATCCGCGGAACTCGGCTAATGTGGTTTGCCTGTTAGATGCTGAGACTGATGTGAAAATTATACTTGCTATATTTAGAGGGGCTCCTCTGAAAGGCAGATGCATGGGAAGGGTCTGACTCAGAGGTTTCCCAAGAACTGCATTGGAGTTGCCCTTAAACTTCCTAGCAGTTTGCTGCTCTTCTCTTAAGATATATAGACTTGGTGGGAGGGACGGATTGCAGGAAGCAAAGAGTAACCCTCGGTTTGAAGGGCTGCTGTCGCAAGCCTTGTTTCCATTTCAGCTCCCCTTCCTCGTGCAAATCTCCCCATCTATTTCTCCCACCCAATGCAGTTTCAGCTCGCTCTGTCCCTGTGCATGCCCGGTTTCATCTCATCAGGCTGAGCACAGCGGCTGGGATAGCAGCATGGCTCACCACTAAAAATCAATCTTGTGTTTCATCCCAAGAGGTGTGTTTCTTATTAGATCTAATAAATCAGTGAAGTGCCCTTCATTCAGCTTGTCAATGGAGGACATTGTTTGTGATCAAGAATAAATAAATGTCTCTTCTATGTCTGACAGTGCACCATCTAGGTATTATTTTAGCATGCCTGCTGTAGGAAAAGCGCAGCTCCTGCAGTGGGAGCCTGCAGCCTCGCCATCCCTTGCCTACGTTCACATAGAATCATCGAATGTTTTGGGTTGGAAGGGACCCCTAGAGGTCACCCAGCCCAACCCCCCTGCAGGAGCAGGGACACCTTGAACCACATCAGGTTGCTCACAGCCCCGGCCAACCTGGCCTGGAATGTTCCCAGGGATGGGGCCTCCACCCCCTCTCTGGGCAACCCCTTCCATGAGCTGGGTACGCTCCTGGATGGCACATGCGATGGCTCCCAGGGAAAAGCAGTAATGGTGACGTTGTACCTGGTTTCCAGCCAGCACTGAGCTGCCCCTGTGGCCATAAGGCTTTCATCTACGTGCTTGAAGATGCTCGAGGTGTGGGGCATGCTTCTGGGTGCTGGTGTATTGGAGCTACCCAGGCTGGGTCTGACGGCTGGGATCTGCCTCCAGGGTTGCTTCTACAAAGGAAACTGGGAGTGCTCTGCATCGTCTGTCTTCAGGGTAGACTTGGGTGCTACAGGCAAGAACCCAGGTTTGGTTATTTCAGATGTCCTGAGGTGAAGGATAGCGTGTGCATCTCAATTCACACATCCTCCTGGATAAATGGGCGTCAGAGGTTGTTCCGAACTCCTGTAACACGCTGTCCCGGTGGCAGCTCTGCTGTACATGGCTTGAATCAATTCTGGCATGCAAGGTCGCCGGTGGAGAGCTGCTTGGGAGCAGCCTGGAGAAGTCCCCATCCCTGGGGGTATTTAAAAGAAGGGCAGATGAGGTGCTTAGGGCCAGGGTTTAGTGGTGGGATGGCAGGGTTAGGGGAACGGTTGGACTTGATGATCTTAAAGGGCTTTTCCAACCTAACCAATTCTGTGATTCTATGATTCTAAGTGCTACAGGAAAATCCATAGTGCTGTAACTAGTGTTCACGATTGGTAACGCATTCCTGTTTACCTGTTGAATGCCTAAATGCAGGATGCATAATGTCCTTGCTTTCAGTGAAGGCAAACCTCCACTTCTGCAGAGGACAGATAACCCATCGGATTACGCAATCAGGGGAAGGAGAACTTTAAGTGTGTTGTTACGTCTTGGTATGTGACGGTTTTATTCAGCTTGGCTGATTTAATTTGTTCCATTAGTGGGAATAAAATAAGTCTTTCATAATGAAATATACGTCCGAACCTGTCCTTATCTGACTTCATTCTACAGATGGTTATCTCATCCTTTTAATTTATCCTTAATTATCGCCCCCACACGCATTCCGCAGCACTTTAGGAAAAAGTCGGTTGCATCAGTGTGTAGAGAAGCCAAGAGGACATCAGGCTGTTATTGAAGGGAGGAAAATCATCCGTTTCAGGCGCCTTCCAAAGGAGATGCCTAGTTTTAGCTATAGGTTGTAAGGTCGGGCGCTTTGCTGACTCAGCGATCAATCCATCACCCTCAGAGCGCAGACCTCTGTGTCCCAGCAGAGGTGTAAGATGGCAGATGATTCTTGCTTGACTGAAGAAGTTGTTTAATTGAAAAGTCTGAGAAACATGTCTCTGTTTCTTGCCCTAGGACATGAGATGAGGGGGTATTTATTTGGTACTGTATTACTGGTGCTTTGCTCTGGTGTGGCTGGAGAAGCTGGGATTCTTTTTCTCCCTGAACAAGGATTTTCCAGCCTCAGACAGTAATTCCCCTTTGCTTCCGTCTTTGTAAAAAGGGTGCTGTCAAAGTGTGACCCCAGAAGTGTGTCCCCAAAATGCCCAATGATCCCTTATGTTTGTTATTGTTAGTGGCCAGAAGTTGGAGTCTTACTTATTAATTGGAATTTGTGCAAGGGAATATGAAAGGCGATCGAAGCCGGAGGAGAGCACCAAGGTGCACGTTTTGGGGCTGGAGAAGGGGCAGAGATGCCAAGTCTCTCTAGACTCTGGTTTTGAGGAGTTCAGGAATGTCCCTACCACTGCTTAAAGGCATGAAATTGGCCTCCTCTTCTCCCAACATTACTTCTCTAGTTCTGTTATCTGGTGCCTGGCAGAGCAAGTGAAATGAGGAAAAAATAAAAAAGAGAAGCTGGGATGTATTTTTATAGCTGCTGGAGAGCTAAGGGGCAGGTGTTTAGGAAATGCTATGTGAAACGGAGCCAGGTGGGCTCAGAGTCTGCTTTCATCTGTTTCTTGGCTCATGAGGTGGCGATGAGTCTGGTTCCTACTCGGGTTCAGGCACCTTGAAAAATCAGCTTGAAATTTTTGAGTGCAGCAATTACATTTCATTCGTTTCCAAATGAAGTGGAGCTAGGAAAGGCTGCAAGTGGCTGGACAGCCTTAACGCATGAAAAGCAGCCTGCCCCAGATCTCACCACCTCCACCGGCAGCAACCAGCACCCCGAAGGCAAGGGGCTCCACATGCTGAAAGGGGTTTCTCTTGGAGAGCTCTCTGCGTGGATTCATCTCTGGGATTTGGTCCTGGCACTCCCTGTCAAGTGCGTTTATTGGTTGTCTGAAACACCAGGAATGGAGGACATTCTGCTGGCGATGCCCACGGGAGGAGCCCGGGGCTCCTGCCTCCTGCTCCCGCATGCCCTCAGCACTGGCAGGGTCCTGGGGGGTTTGACACGAAGCCTCTTGGTGCCTCCCTTAGGTGCACACAGCCTAAAACCAGAGAAATGTCTCACGTCTCGCCTCTCCCAGTGCCCTTGGGTTTTCATGCAGGCAGGAATTAAGCTCGGAGAGGCACACGTGAGAGTAAAGGGGAGTTTGAGGTTTTGTCAGTCCATGTACTTTGGGACTAGTTGCCAAAGTAACTAATGGGAAATAGTTACCAAAAAGGCTGCTTTTTCCCCCTTGTGCACGTATGGTTTTTTTTTCTTTTCTTTAACATATTTAGAAGATAATTAATCCCCACACCTCTTGTAAGAAGAGGTATTATCTCCTTTATGAGCGTGAAGCGAGGCAGAAGTTATTCCTCCTCCGTCTCATGCTAGAAGCAGAGCTACGCTTTCATCTGCTCAGTAATGCATTTCTTCTTGAAGTTATCGTGGTGAAAAAAAGTCAGGAAATACCGAACTGTTTTGTGAATTCTGGTTAGTTTTGCTGACCGTCCCCTGCTCTTCTCTGAGTGTAAATCTGAAGAAGTTGCTGTGTTCTGGATGTTGTTGGTTTCTGGGGGGAGGGCGGTATTCTATTTATGAGTCAAGAAGTTCATGATTTCTTTACTATATATATTTTTTTCTGCAGGCTTTTAAAATCCTTAGAGGTCAAAATAACATGAGTTTTGGTCCATTTGTAAGATCTTAAATCCCCAGGTGGCAAGAAATACTGTGAGAAGACCATGCTATGTGGCTTCTCTAAATGCCTCCTTGAGGCAAAAAAAGAACAAAACGTGGAAAACACAAATGTGCTGGGAGAGACGGGGCAATCTGCGGGAAGAATCCCGTGCGATGGCATGGCCCTGTGCTGCTGCCGCTGCAAAAAGGTTGGGATTTGGGGAAAACCGGGGAACAAAATGCCGTGCAAAAGCGATACCGCCATGGCTTGGGATTGACTGGCCGTTAGGCTTTCCCTTGCGTGTCTGACTGATGCCACCTTTAATGTCCCCTCAATCCCACAATCAGGTTTACTACCCGTTGTTGTTACGGTTGCTGTTTGCTGCCGGCCAGGGCAACGGCAGCGTTGGCAGGGCTGTGAAATACTGCGTGGTTTGCGAAGGCAAATCCATCACCTGAACGTCTGCCGGATATTTATGAACGTGCCAGGCAGGCGGGGATTGGATGCGGCCGGTCTCTATATTAGCATTAGTCCATTACGCCCGTTATGATGCATGGGCTCTCCACCTCCCCCCTGCCTTTTTATTGCCCTCTTTTCATTTCTGCCGAGATGCATGGGCAGGCAGATGCCTACGTTTCCCTGGCCTCCAGGGATCTCCTTGCAGGCAGCCCAGCCTGAGCAATAAAGCAGGGAGATAAACCCCCGCCCAGGTAGGGAGCTCCAGGCGCTGGGGAGTGCAAAGCCCAGGAATATTTTGCACCAGAGGAATTCCTTGGGCTCTATGGTGAGGCCGTAGGCTTTCCTGGCTGTGACTTGGGCAAAAAGAGCAACAAAATACTAAGTCTAAATGTGACTGCTGCTTATTACCACCAATGGCAGCAACTCCTGGCTCTTCTCCCAGCCATCCCCCTTGCACACACAGTATCCCAGGGTCTGATGCATTCAGCCTTTCCGTGTGTTTAGGTGTTGGTCGTGAGTGTTTTCCCCACTGTCACCTTAACTGTAGGCTGGAAGATTATGGTCTTTCATCAGATGTGTCTCAAAAAACCTCAGATGATGCTCATCAGGCAGGGAGGGAGCCACATCTGGCGGCTGGGGGAGAGAAATGTGGTGGTACTCGGAGGGTAGGGCTGCTTGGGTTCTTCTTCTCATGTTAGCCACCAGTTGTATTGAGCTGACACTGAATATGTTAACTCAAGCTTGCAATTTTCTGCTCTGTAACTTGAATTTGCACATTGTTATTTACACCCCTGGCCATGGCCGTATCCCACCTGGGGCTCAGCGAGCCCTGAGGACACTGAAAGGGATCTGGGCTCTGGGCACAGAAAGGTCTGGCCTGGGACCGCGGAGACGTGGCAGCGATTCCCATCTCTCAGGCAGGTCTCCCTATGCATCCATTCCCTGTCTAGGAATTACAAACCTTTTCCCAGGTTTGTAAAAATCTTTTCCCAGGGCCTGCCACCAGCCTTGAGGTGCTCCCGCACCCCGAACGCCTTGCAATCCCCCTGGAAGAGGGGGCTGAAGCTGCCCGGTGCGTGACTGAAAGCCATCGGTCCCACGGGGTTTGCACGGGGCTTTGCACCGCGCTCCGGGTCGGCGCTGAGCTGAGGACAGCTGCCACCAGCCACTACCAGTCCCTACTGGGCTGTCTGCTGGGACCAGGGGCGGGCGGTGGAGGAAAAATTGGCTGAGGGAGGGTTTAAGGTGCCTCAGACAGACGCGTGCAAACAGGAGAGTGCAGGCAGCAGCACGGGCAGAATACTTCGCGAGTGGTAAATGGCTTCGGCAGCGTTTGTCCCACCGTCCCCTGCCTGCACCTCAGCCGGGGACCCTGCCACCTTTCCCGGTCCTTGGCTTGGTTACCTGTCTTTGCATCAAATGACTACATGCAGATGAAAGGGATGTGCGTTTAAGATGAACGTACACATCATACAGCCTGGCTATTATACAGGGTGGGATATTTTTTTTCTTTTTTTTTTTTTTTTTTTTTTTGTGGTAAGCTGCTCAATTATTTATTGTGTGCTGGGCTTTAATCTCATAAACCTGCCTGCAGGCCTTACGCAAACCGGGCTGAGCGTCCTGGAAAGCGTGAGCCAGGCGGCAAAAAGCGCCGCCGTGACTGTAGGTGGTAATTGTTCATCTCGCCTCGGCCTCTTCCTCCCCCTCGTCAGCTCATTAAAAGCAGTGGGGCCTGTTAAGTTGGTCATTGCCACTAACTTCGAGAGCGATTTGCATTTGCTGCTTGGAGAGGATGCCAATCCCCAGCTCCCCGTTGGTGCGAAAGAACAAGAGTCGGTCCCTTGAGCTGCTCAGAGTAAAGAAAAAAGGGTGAGGACGAGACGCTGGGGTAAAACAAGGTCTTTCAAATAAACATCCCTGTGCCTCCAGCTGGGAGCACTTACCTTCCCGAGCGGCTGGGATTGTTCGCAGCCTGCACCCTCGCAGCTCTGAGTTAACATTTGGCTGACTAATGCGATGTTTGCTTTTGCTAGTCATCCTGCAGCCAGTGGCTTATTAGCGGAAAACCAGCATCCTTTTGCCTGCTCTCAGTTCTGAGCTGCTTTGATGCGTTTTGCCTGACGCTCTGAAAGCTTCCCGACTTTGTACCGCAAATGCAAGTGAGCACGCAGAAGTGAAGGGGCTATTCTGGGCTTATAGGCTTAAATTAGTAAATGACAGTGTTGGAATAAAACCAGAGTCCCCTCCTCCCACCTTCTCCTTCCTTTTGACGCTCAGACCAATTGCATCTCTTGAGTATATTTGGGCTAAATAATTCTGCAGAGCTTTGAAGCCAAAGGACAGCAGGCTGACCCTCTGGTTTTCTTTTAATGCCTTTTTTTTTGTTGTTGTTGTACAGAGGCTTTCACATTGGGAACTTGGTCTTGTTATTGAGAAATAAATAATTGGAATAATCTGGAAGGTACAGGTTGAGAAGTGTGCTGCATCAAGGCTGGGGTTGTTAAGAAATCTGTGATCAGAGGCACC
>NW_009258657.1:42368-45894 GCF_000687185.1 Egretta garzetta
AGCAGGATCAATGTGTTATTCCTTCAGGAGTATTAAAGAATAGCCGATGCCTTCTGGAAAATGTTGATAAAGCTCTCTTTTTAGAATCATTTCTGCTTCTCTAGCACAAACGTACTGCTTCTTGTTTGTATGTGTTGCTTTCTTCATTCACTCTTTTATTATTGGGGACATTTACATGGAAACAGCATTTTTTTGCTCTCGCAGCATATTCCCCAATTGCAGCTGTGCTTCCTCAGCCAGAGATCTCTACCTGCCCTTGAAATGGGGCTGCCCTCTGTGAAATCGGGTAAACTCTTTGAAATGGGCCTGCCCTCTCCCCTGGGCACGACTGCATCCGCGCTGGCTCGGGGCCGCCCCTACGGGGATGGTTCAGCTCCGCGGGAGGCAGCCCCTGCTCCGGAGAGGGACGACACAGCTCCGTGTCCATCCCTTGCTCTCCGCTCTCTTTAAGCCAAGTAAGTCGCTTAGGATGCTTGGGTTCCTTGCCTCCTGTTTTGTTGTTTGTACTTTTTCAGCAGAACGAGGCCAGTGTAAAATCCCCAGGCAGGGAGGAATCTTCCCAGGGCTTCCCAAAGTGACGGGCTCCGGCTGTGGGGCTTTAGGCAGCAGGAGAAGCAGCTGTGAAAAGGAGAGCTAATGGAAATGCCTGGCAGATAGCGAGTACATGTGATAATGTAGATTAAAGTAAAAAAAAAAAAAAAAAAAAAAAAAGTTCAAAAGCTGGTATTTAGGGTGTAAGTGCTGACTTAAGCAATGTGGGCTGGGACATTTATTCACCCCAGACCCTGCTGGCAAAGAGGTGCTGTGAGCTGAACTCCCTCTGCTACTGGAGAAAGCGAAGGCATGGTTACAACGAATTGGGAAAGCTGCGTTAAAGCCATTTCAGAAGCTTGGCACCTTGAAAGGATGGATCCACTATGGATCTACTTGGCAGGCCATGAAAACTAAGTACCTAGAAACCCTTGACTTGGCAATTCGAGCGGCCGTCAAGGAATGGTTACAACTTCCTGCGAGTACTCGTGGTGCCATCCAGTATTCCAGCATCCGGGATGGAGGTTTAGGTATTACCAGGCTCTTGGGTTTGATTCCCAGTGTACAGGCTTGAAGTCTTCGGACAGGACAATAAGAGCAGGAAGGCATTGAGAAGGAATTTGAAAGATTGTGGATTGCAGCGGGAGGAGATAAGGATGAAATTCCGTCTATTTGGGACCCAAGAGCAGTTACGGTGATACCAGAATGGGAGATGTCCACTCCAAAAGTCATCTGTCTGAGACCTTGTAACTGGTGGGGATGGGCATTTTTGAACTGGACCAAGCTGGTATCCCAGGGCCGTGGAATTTCCAACTTCGAGAAGGATAAAA
This sequence comes from Egretta garzetta, assembly GCF_000687185.1. Taxonomy (NCBI): domain Eukaryota; kingdom Metazoa; phylum Chordata; class Aves; order Pelecaniformes; family Ardeidae; genus Egretta; species Egretta garzetta. Next base: position 43,730 of record NW_009258657.1, read on the forward strand.
TCGGTAACAACTGGCTTGAATTCTATAGAGGCATTTCCCACAGAAAACTCATCCCGGCGTTACAGCTGAGAGCTAACCTCTACCCCACAGGAGAATTTTTAGCAAGGGGCAGGCGAGAGACCCAAATTAAATCGTGCCGATGTTGTCAGGCAGAGTGGGACCTGTCTGCCCATGATCCAGATTCTGCCCAGCGGGATGCTGGGATTAAGAGACAAAACCAGCTATGTGAATTATGGGCAGAGGAGGCCAAAAAGGGGGAATGGGGAGTGTTCCAGGAGCTACTGCTGAAAGATGACCAAAATGAACTATGTAAGCCGGACCGGGTGTTCGTTAAAGGCAGTCGGGCACTGGTAGTAAGCATCTCGGGTATGGGAGTAAGCCAACGTCGTTGGCGGATGCAGGGGCAGAGAAAGTTAAGAAATATCAACCTCTAAAAGATCAAATTCAGGAACTGATGAAGACCAATACTAGCAAACGTACAGGCTTTCCTTTAGGAGCACATGGAAAATGGCATCAAGGCAAGTACAGGCTATTGAAAGGATTGGGGCTCTCCAGTTCCCGACAGGAAAAGGGCGCTCATCGTTTATCGACTCGGGTGTTGTTCTCTTCAGCAGCTATTGTACATATATTTGTTAGTCAAACGCAGACTATTTTAAGATCTTAATGGATTAATGAATTGTAATTGTATTACTTAATGAATTGTAGGGATGATAATGGGCTCGGAATCATGACGCGTCATCTATCCTGCCAAAAGGCATTAATTACTGGTCTCTATCAAGGTGGATGGGCCACCTTTACTTAACCCAGAAAAGGAACGTGTACATTTTTATATATGCTTGATAAATAACAGGCACCTGGGGAGGGACCTGGAGGACCTTTGCTTTCTCCAAGTGCCTCGCTCAGCTCTGCACACGGAAAATGTGAACTCCAGATGTGCTGAGCACATCTTTAATTTCCTCTCGCTCTGTTTCTGCTGGAGCTTTGCTTTGGGGGATTGGTGCTTAGGGGTGGTTTTGCTGGCATCTTGATGAGCTTGGGATAACCCCCAAAAGGGAGAGAAGCCTGCAGGAGAACAGGGGCCGCTGTGCTGCCCTGTCCGGGGCGGCAGGAGGGGAGCCCCCTCGAGCCCCCGTTGAGCCCAGCACCCCTGCGCCTGGCAGGAGCTCTGTGGCTGCTGATTCACGGAAGCAAATGGTTGGAGAGGTGAAATTCCTCCCCTCTCTGCTTCTCTCACCCCTGACCCTGCTACATTTCTTCCTCCTGACCCCTGAATTTCAAAACTGACCTTTTGTATCATGGGGGAGGGAGGGCAGGCAGAAGGGCGTGCAAAGGGCGAGATGAGTTTGGCTGTATTTGGGAGGTGGGGGAGGTAAAACTGGAAGCTGGGTGGTGGCTGGAGGCGTAAGGATGCTGCGGGGTGCTGGGACGGGAGCGGGTGCTGCTGCTCCATCCAGCTCCAACGCTTGCCGGTGCGTGGAGTTTCCCGAAACGCAAGCGAAGGGCTGAGCTCTTGTATCTCATCACCGCCAACTCGTGCTTGCTCTTACCGCCCTGCCAAGCAGCCCTGCTCTGCAGGGAAGTGGCAAAACCATCACGGGTTGCTGGTGGTGTGGGGCGATAGCTCTGATAGCACGAGGCGGGGAGAACCGTGCGTGATGCTCGTGGCGTTGGGTTTTTAACGTGCGGGTTGGTGGCAGCTCCTGCTCTGTGACCGCTCGGGCAGCAAGTCCTGGGGACGTGGGGTAGGGCTCAGCCTCGATGGGCCGTGGCATTTCTGCATCCGAACCCGGCCGAGTGGGACATGGCTGGCACGGCTGTCCCACCTGAGCTTGCTCCTGCCCAGCCTGGGGGCTCCTTCCCCCCTCCGCCGCAGCAGCGCGTTGTCTCAGCCCTTCAGAACAACAAAAGCAAAATGCACCTTCCCACCTGCAGTGAAATGGCAGAGGACCCAGGCTCTGCCCGGCTGAAGGAGGCACATTTCCAGGGCCCGAGGGCACCCGTAGGGCTTAGCCGTGCTCCTGGGACCTTCACCCACACCCTTTGGTGCAGCCCTTGGCCTTCAGCCCTGCCTGGGCTATGGGATGAGCTGCCGGTTTGTGACTTCTACACTCTGACATATTGCCTGGGGGGGATAGGGAAAAAAAAAAAAAAAAAAAAAAACCCCG
>NW_009258657.1:46146-46733 GCF_000687185.1 Egretta garzetta
GAATAAGCATGCAGTAAATGTCTCCCTCTCGCAGATTTATTCCTTCATTAGGTATTTAAATACATTCTGCTGTATAGGATGCTTCTGTGAAGCTGCTGCCTTTTCTTTCCGTGGAATAAATGTGGTGGCTGCAAAACGGCTCTCCCCGGCCACCCTCCCCAGCACCGAGCAGAGCCGCCGCGTTTTCGGCAGGGGGCGGGGGGGGGCGATGGGGGGGGGGCCGGTGGGGGGGAGAAGGGCGAGCAGGACGCGGGTGCTCGGGTGGCTGCACGCCCCAGTGCGCGCTTGGCGCTGGCCGGGGCTGCGGGTTCATGCACATCCGTGGTGGCATGGACACGTTGTCCTTGGCATGGACAGTGCTGGTGAGACCGCACCTCGAATGCTGTGTTCAGTTTTGGGCCCCTCACTACAAGAAAGACGTTGCATTGCTGGAACATGTCCAGAGGAGAGCCACAAAGCTGGGGAGGGGGCTGGAGCGCAAGTCCTACAAGGAGCGGCTGGGGGTGTTCAGCCTGGAGCAGAGGAGGCTGAGGGGAGCCCTCATCGCTCCCTACAACTGCCTGACAGGAGGGGGGAGCCTGGGGGGA
>NW_009258657.1:46905-48111 GCF_000687185.1 Egretta garzetta
CTCTTCCTTTGCCTTCCCCTTCTGCGCTGATGCCCGGGTTGGACTATCCCAGTGTGCAACATTTGAGGCAGTCGTCGCAAAGTAAATGCTCTAAAACTGTGCAGTCATCGACCCAAACAGCTCAGGGAAGAACAGAGAAACTAAAATTAGCAGAAATGCCCCAGGCAGAGGGCCACCTGGGGCTGTGTTTAGTTTCACTGTTAACTTTCCTCTCTTTTATTTATAATTTGTGGCTGATTGATTTTTCTTTCTTTTTTTTTTTTTTTTTAATTTTGCTTTTTTTTTTGCAACAAAAATTTTTTTTTTTTCTTCTTCCCTCCTCTGAAAATGAGAAGCTTTGCTGGCTCGTGACACGGCCGAGTCTAATCCCTGCAGACCCATGGGTGGCATTGCCTCCCCTCTGCCTTTCCTGTCCCAATTCTGGCCCAGTTCATCCCGCAAAGCAGCAACATCATCTGCTACCAAGAAGGAGACGTTTGGGGTCCCCAAGGCTTGCCCACTGCATCTCCGTCTTTCAGTCCTGCTTTAGCTGCATTTTTGTGCTCAGTGCTGCTCCCTCTGGGTCTGTAACTGGTCCAAGCCCCTCTGGAGGACCCTCATGGGGTGATTTAAGATGGTGTCACCCAGTTGTCTGCTTTGCTTCAAAGCTCCACCAGTGATTTAAATTGATGGAACAGGCTTTGTCCTGGGCTGCTGAGAACAGATATCTCTCTTCTGCTAATGTTTCTGGGCTTGGAGCTGGGAGTTGTCACTTCTTGAAGCACATCAGCAGAATTTGTTCATTTGTTCAAGTCCCGATCCATGGAGCCATCAGGCTTGTGGGGTCGAACAGCTCATTCGGTTGCAGAATATTGGAATTGGGGCTATGTTTTTCAAAGCTGCCTTTCATTCGGGGTGCTGAAATACTCTGATAGCCAGTGGGTGGTGGGCAGCCAGGAGGAATCTGGTGGTCTTGAAGATCTGAACACCTCAAGTTGACAAACCTGGGAATGAAGCTCTGAAGTGTGAAAAGGCTTCAGATACAAATGCACCTCTTTATCTGTGTCCACATAACATTGTCAACAGGTATGTACTGATCATAGAATGATAGAATCATCGAATTTTTTGGGTTGGAAGGCACCCCTAGAGGTCACCCAGCCCAACCCCCTGCAGGAACAGGGACACCTTGAACCACATCAGGTTGCTCACAGCCCCGGCCAACCTGGC